>NC_068364.1:3647641-3947641 GCF_020536995.1 Dreissena polymorpha
TAGTAGTAGTAATAGTATAGTAGTAGTAGTAGTAGTAGTAGTAGTAGTAGTAGTAGTAGTAGTAGTAGTAGTAGTAGTTGTAGTAGTAGTAGTAGTAGTAGTAGTAGTAGTAGTAGTAGTAGTAGTAGTAGTAGTAGTAGTAGTAGTAGTAGTATATGAGAAGTAGTAGTAGTTGTATTGATAGTGGTTGTATTTTTTGTTTATACAGTATATTCAATATTTCTTTTCCTTTATGTCACTTTATTTTACTATTGTTAATTCCAAGTTTAAATCCAGACACATTTAGCAACATTTTCCCTCATAACTGTGCGAGTGCTAATAATGTATTAATATGTATCATTATCTATTTTTTATGAAAAAAAAGCGATGCAAAAACAATATTTCCAGCGCCCTTCTAAACACCACAAATTTATATGAAATAAAATGGAATACTGCCGTTATTCATATTGCGAATTTGCATAATACTGATATCACCCTAACTAGATGAAGTCTCTTTAACGCGCAAACTATCACATATTTTCTGGTGAATAATTAAAACAAAATATATTTATTTATCAATCTTTTTTTTCGGCGTAGGTGTATTAAGCCAGCTTTTCACCTTACCTGACCTTTGTAAGTGTCCAATAAAATTCAAATAAAATTTCCCTCGGCTAGGTACGAATGAATACACTTCATTTATTCCATTGGCTGATTTTTAGTATACCACCAGAACATTGGAAACATATCCGCGTCTTTATAACACTGTTCTACTGCATGAAACAATTTTATCTCTAATTAAAATGCTTTATAGATAGAACAGTTTTACACACAATTCTCGACATCAATACAGTTTGTGCGTGCACCTTTTATTTTCAAAGATTTACCAGCGCAAAAGCGTTTATACTTAAAGGCTATGTTCTAATATTTAGTACTTACTTCCATATTCCTGTCAAAATGTAAACATGTAAAAGTATAAAGAGCAGTGGAAGCGAGGCTTCACTTTAATGGATTGCATTTCAACCCGCGAGGTATACAGGTCATCACCGGAGTTCGCGGCCAGTAAAATAATCGTTATACAAGAGAAGTATTGATGCAAAACATCAAAGGGCGTCGGGAATTTCAGTGTAACAGGCAATCAATGAGTTTTGTGTTATAACCCTCAAATAACCATTATTTATGATGTTGTGTTATAACCCCCAAATAACCATTATCTATGATTTTGTGTTGTAACCCCCAAATATTTCAAGTTCATTTTATTTACATTGGTTTCCTTTTTTACTGGCATCCGTGTGCAGTTTTCATTAAAGCGGGTATATACGATTTTGTCAAATATTTATGAATTTATATAAACTGTGTAAAAAACTTATTATATATATATTTCAATATAAATTAAAATAAAAGTTAAGAAGAACATGTGTCGAAAAATGCGAAATAAGCTAGATATTTATTACTGAAATTGAAAACGGCTGTACAGCCGAATTCGCCAGCATGTATACCATACATGTACGATGTGCATCTAAACTTAGTTTAACGGTTTATTTGAATTCCTGCAACGATATCTATTCATACGACACACGAACACTATCTCCGATCCTACTGCAAAGACGAATGCTTCTGTTATTGCAGGAAAATATGTACGTCACTATCGGCTCGGGGCGCTTATTTGCCTTTGCTTCATTTTATGGAATTCGGCTTTAATGTATAATTTTTCTTGCCTATTTTGTGTTATTGTAACATATTTTATCAATATATTACAATTAAACACATATAAAAAATCGTATATACCCGCTTTAATGGAACAGAACTGAGTAGGTTTTAAAAAATGTGCTTCATCTTGTAAGTTTAATTTCATATTTTTCTCAACTTCAAGGGGAGATGATTCTAAACTTATTCTTACGTTGCTCATTTACGATAGGGGTTGAGTACTCATTGATATGAAAACACTGTAAACGTTTGGAAAAAAAGAAGGAAAACTGTAAATTGCACGAAGAAGCTGCATTTCACAATACTTTGAAATTCAGTAAAAGATCATAATAGATTTATTGCTCCGATATTCATCATTTTCAATAATAATTCAAAGAGACATAATTCTGGACTTATGGACTTATGGTCCGATATTGCTCATATAGAGTTTGGGCTGGGTCCTCATTGATAAAAAAAAACTGTGCAAGTTTGGGAACAATCGGATGAAAATTTTTGACTTCGAACAACAATTTCAAAATTTCTCAAATTCTAAGGAAGATAACTATGAATGTAATGGTCGGATAATGCTAAAGGGCCCATACCACCTGGATAGTAATACGTGTCGCGCTTTGCGCTCTATATGTGGTTCTTAAAAAAAACCTCAGAGGAGTGCTTGACTCTAGGGAAACGGGTTGCTGGGACACAGCTCCTCCTTGATAAGCGGCTGCTTCCTTTATCGCAACTCATTGTTACAATCAATAATACGTGTCGCGCTTCGCGCTCTATATGTGGTAGGGATAGTACTTAGGGCCTATGATAAACAACCATAACAATACATGGATAATAGATGTGTTGTTTGCATTTATTTGTTAATATTAAAACACGTGTATTTTTATAAGATATTAAAGTGATGTAAGATTTAATTAACGTTGTCACCACGCGGCATCCATTAATTTTAATAAAAATGTCCAATTGTAGTAAAATTGATTTTAAAATGTCTACATAAAATAAAGCTTTATTATATTTATTAACCTGACTGAAACAAAATTGTCAGCCGCCGAACTGTTCTGTTCGTGCAGGAACCATGGATTATACCGGGGGCCTTTAGTTGATTGTTGCGTAAACAACTTCAGTCTAACGCTCTCCCAACTGAGCTATTCCGGCTGACATCGTTAATGTACTGCTATTTGGTGAAGTTGTGTATAGCGATCGTAATTATATGTCTAATAATAAACTAATACATTGTACGTTTTCGTACCACTACACCTTCCATTAAACTTGCTTGTGCGATAGGTCGTCAAATATCGTACTACATTGATTCTCCACTAAATACGCAAATTAGAAAAACCACAAAATAAAAATATTTTGATTATGTTTTGTTTTTATACAAAACCAGAAAGTTTCGCGTATTTGCCCAATCCTGTGATCTTTCCCCTGTGATCAGTTGTTGATCAGTTATTTATTAAAACAATTAGCTTTGCATTATTGGCAATAAATGTTGTAATAAATGTAATAGGCACAAATGCAGTACTTGTTTACACTAATTTACACAAAAAATCACCAATATGCAAGATATTCTTAAAACTAAAATATATACATCGATCCGTTAAATAACTTCTCCTTCCATAAGCGAAACAAGAAATATCTTTAAAAAAGATATACGGCGTAAATAGTTTAATGAATGAGATCAAGGATAGCGAATGTCTTTTTCTGTGCAGTTCTTAGCTGCATCACACGCAGTACGGGATGTTACGGGGAGTTTTCGCGGCTTATTTTACATTATAACATATTGCTGGTCATAAACCTATAGATACAAAACAGAAAACCAAAAGAAGAATGGAAGTGAAATTTAAACATATGAGTCAACCGGCCACACGAGAACAAACCTGTTTTAGTGGTCTGTCGGGCATTGCTATTTGATTCGATTATTAACAGTATCGAGAATCATCGTGCTCATGCTTAAAGTGATATTATGGGCATTTTGCACTGTTGAATTGAGCTGAAAAGAATTAACAGGTCAAAATAGTTAGTTAAAATGTGGTTACTGGTCAATTATCTGCAACTCACCTTGCTACCAGTTGTTTATAAAAATATATTTTATATTCGATATTCTTACGTGACCCACCCAGTCCTGTAAGCCGAAATGATCCGTAAAACAATATTGTGTCTTTGTGTCGTATGAACAAATCTGCACTAAAACTAAATTTAGGTTCAACTCGTAAACGCATGATCAGTTGTCAAACGAAAGTACGGTTAATATTCAAATGCATTATTTTTCTCTTTCTGGTATATTGTTTTAGTATGTTGATGCTGCATTAATTACTATAAGTGTATATGAAGTAGAAACATCAAAAATAATCAACGGTTGCGATAGACACCTATAAACTGTTACATGCTCATAATATCACTTTAGTACATTAGGCAATATGGTGGAATAATTATTGTTAAATTTATTAAAAATAATATTTATCATTGTATTGTTGAAAACACATTAAGAATCTATTATTGACATACCATAATTATATTGCTGAATATCTTCTTTTAACATATTTCTGGTCTAAAGAAAATTCCAGGTAACCTAGTTCACGGATAGCGTCTTTATTATATAACGATTATTTTACTGACCGCGAACTCCGGTGATGACCTGTATATAAACTCTGAATGTCCGCGACTTGACCCGAAACCTCGCGGGTTGAAATGCAATTCTTTAAAGTGAGGCCTCGCTTCCACTGCTCTTTATACTTTTACATGTTAACATGTTGACAGGAATATGGAAGTAAGTACTAAATATGAGAACATAGCCTTCTAAGTATAAACGCTTTTGCGCTGGTAATACTCTGAAAATAAAAGGTGTACGCACAAACTGTATTGATGTCGAGAATTGAGTGTAAAACTGTTCTATCTATTAAGCATTTTCATTAGAGATAAAATTGTTTCATACAGTAAAACAGTGGTACAAAGACGCGGATATGTTTCCAATGTTCTGGTGGTATACTCAAATCAGCCAATGGAATAAATGAAGTGTATTCATTCGTACCTAGCCGCGGGAAATTTTATTTGAATTTTATTGGACACTTACAAAGGTCAAGTCAGGGTGAAAAGCTGGCTTATGCAGCTTACGCCGAAAAATGCATTACATACTAGTCGCCGCTCTCCAGAGCGACGCCAATAATAAAGACGCTATCCGTGAACTAGGGGACCTGGAATTTTCTTTAGACCAGAAATATGTAAAATGAAGATATTCAGCAATATAATTCTGGTATGTCAATAATATATTAATGCCTTTTCAACAATACAATGACAAATATTGTTTTTTATTAATTGAACAATAATTATCCCACCATATTGACTTATGTATTAAGCATGGACGCGATGATTCTCGATACTGTTTATAATCGAATCAAATGGCAATGCCCGACAAACCACTAAAACAGGTTTGTTCGAAGAACGCGCCTATAAATACGGATACTTCGCGCGTGGCCGGTTGACTCATATGTTTTAATTTCACTTCCATTCTTCTTTTGGTTTTCTGTTTTGTTTCTAAAGGTTTATGACCAGCAATATGTAATAATGTAAAATAAGCCGCGAAAACTCCGCGTAACATCCCGTAATGCGTGTGATGCAGCTAAGAACTGCACAGAAAAAGACATTCGCTATCCTTGATCTATTTCATTGAACTATCAACGCCGTATATCTTTTTTTAAAGATAGTTCTTGTTTCAGATAAAGTTAAATAAAATAATTTGTTTTAACTTGCATCTACTCAAAAAGTATTTTGGGTAGGTCGCAATACCTTTTGTGTCGTCAACTTTTTGACGATTGCCAATATAATAAACATATGCAATGCCAGGCATTTATCTCCCGAAACCCGTTTTAATATTCTTTAGTGAATTTATTAAAAATGATTGAAACTTTGAGGATCAAACAAGATTAAAGGTCGGCACAAAAAACTAGTATCTGTCAAGTAACTGGGAACAACCAATGTTTTTACGCATTGCCTTACTTCAGAACATTGCATACCGTAATATGATCGATAAGACATTTTAAGAATATTTTAACGCAAACGTCTATGATCATCTACGGCGGAAAAAAGTAGGAATTTGTATGTTATCTAAATGTAAATATGCATCACATTTTAAGAGCAACTTAAAGTGACAAGCCCATTTGGAGAAACTACGCATGTGAGAAACTACATACAAACAATACAACAAATGATACGACGTTTTTTTTTAAATGTTCAACAATTTCGACTTTGTGGAAACAACGAAAAGGCAAATATGATGCTATGATGCTATTAGGAAACATACACACACACAAAAGAAAAGCGTCATTGCCATAAAAGATATGTTTCAATTCCAAATAGGGCATGTTGCAATAGTATGGAGTTTTTACCGTATCCAGTTACGTATCAGAGGCGTGTGACCAAAGCCAAATGTCAATTCAAAGTACTTGCATGAACTGTGTACGTTAAAGGTACACCGTGCACAAACGAGAATTGATTTTAATTCGTGCGTCAACAAGTATTGAATGACTTTCAACGCTTACTTGAATTGATGATGATGATGATGATGACGACGTTGATGATGATGATGATGATGATGATGATGAGGATGATGATTATGATGATGACGATGATGATGATGATGATGATGATGATGATGATGATGATGATGATGATGATGATGATGATGATGATGATGATGATGATGATGATGACGTTGACGTTGACGAAGACAATAATGATGACGATGACGATGACGATGACGATGACGATGATGATGATGATGATGATGATGATGATGATGATGATGATGATGATGATGATGATGATGATGATGATGACGTTGATGACGTTGATGATGATGATGATGATGATGATGATGATGATGATGATGATGATGATGATGATGATGATGTTGATGATGATGATGATGATGATGATGATGATGATGATGATGATGATGATGATGATGATGATGATGATAACGATGGTCTTGGTGGTGATGATGATGGTGGTGTTGATGATGTTGTTGTTGTTGATGATGATGATGAGGAGGAGGAGGAGGAGGAAGGGGGGAAGATGATGACAGTGATGATGTTTTTATGATTATGATAATTTGGTGAACCAATGATAGTGATGTTGATGCTAATTCTGTTACAAGCAACTTATAACAATTCGGACAATTGTCACGTTCTATTATTTTAAGTTAAAAGGGGCCTTTCCACAGATTTTGGCATATTTTGAAGTTTGTCATTGAATGCTTTATATAAATAAATGTAAACATTGGATCTTAAAAGCTCCAATAAAAAATCAAGAATAAAATTTAAAAAAAAAGGAAAAAAAAGCAGCCGGTACCAGGGCTCGAACCAGTGACCCCCGGAGTCCTGGAGTAAGTCTGAAGTAAAAACGTATTTGCCCTCTCGGCTATTCCGCCGGATATGAATAGATTTAGTATGTTATATAAGCAATCTTCGAAGTTTCGTAAATTTAAACGACAACAACAGAACTCCCCAAATGATTCAATCGTTTCGCGTTGCAACGCTTTATAATGTTTAGGTTTTCAAATCGTCAAAAGATACATATAATGGCTATATTTAACTATGGTAAATGTTCAGCTATACTGTTTCCTCACAAATATCATAACTAAAACGAAAATTTGCGAATCTGAAACAACTTTTTTCAATTTTGTCAATTTACCAAACCGTGAAAACATCCCTTTAACAATTGTAACGAGTGTCTCCTTTATGATAAGATACCGATAAAAAGGGGTCCACAACGACGCAAACTTGACGACATGGTCTCATTCGGTAAGGTTTACCTAAATATTAACGTTCTGTCTATTTTATTTCTTATTTTCTGTCTTATTTTTTTTGTAAGTATATATCTTTTCTTACTGGGTATTATTATTAAGGCTACAATTCAATCTGGGGCTCAAGTTTGTTTAAAGTCGTGTTGTTTGTTATGATTAATTTTCTTTCGGATTAATTCCTAATCAAATGTATGTGTCTTTTGATGTTAAATCATATTTCCACGACGTTGAAAGTCCTGGTAACTAGATTGAGTTACACAGTGTGTAGGTAGCTTGCATACCATGGGAATGCACAATTATTTTAATCCAAGTAAATTATTAAGTAACGCGTTGAAATCCTGGTTTCGTGGTGTTGCAATGTTTTTTGTTTGTACCTACATTTTTTCTGTTTTGTTATTTCTTCATTTTATTTTTTTATTTTTTTACGTAGATCCTCTCCGTTTTTGTCGTTAATCATTATGTTTGTATTACTTTGATTCCACTGACTTCATAATTCTTTTCTTTCTTAATTGTGTGTATTGATGTGTTTTTGTTCTACTTGTTGTTATGTTTGAACTGAGTTGTTTCTTCCTTTGCCAATACTATTGTCTTTAATAAAATGTACATTATTGATTTTCTTCAAAAGTTACCATTATTTATTATTTATTTTTTGTTTCTCGTTTGCATATTCTTTTGTAATTTTTTTACATTCTTTTCCTTTAACTGTTTCTTCCTTGACAGGTATATCCTTTCATCCATGTACGTGTATACTAGTTCTTCACCGGGATTTTGTTCTTCCCTGTGTCCATTAGTGAAACTACTTTACTTTTGTTTCAGAAATGGCGAAAACGATAGCGTTGTCTGTAGTAGTTTCGTTTATGCTCTTCAAAAGTAAGTTTTACATTTTTAGTTAATGTTTATGGAAATTAATTGATTTAAAATTGGAAAATTTAATTTTAGTCGCAGCTAAGCATTTATCTTTCAAATGATGCATATCATCATGATTCAGCATTTTTATGACTTGATACGTTCTTTACCAAGAATATTATTGTGCTATACATGAAAATCGCCGACAAAATCCTGAAGTTTATTAAGAATCTAAACTACAAAGAGCAATGCTTATTTGGTACTGATCCCATATTGAGTAAGGTGACATATTTTGTACGTGGATTGGTCATGAAAATGTTCGTACGGCCACTCCCTCTTGCAAAGGTAGTTGTAGTTATGGTACTTTCTCTGTGCATGAGTTGGTATGACGGGAGCAATTGAGTCGTGTTCTGAGAAAACTGGACATAACGAATGTGCGTGCAGTCCGCACAGGCTAATCAGGGACGAAACTTTCCACTTTTATGGCATTTTTCGTTTAAAGGAAGTCCCTTCTTACCGGAAATCTTGTTAAGGCGGAATGTGTCGTCCCTGATTAGCCTGTCAGGACTGCACAGGCTTATCTGGGACGACACTTTACGCACATGCATTATGCCCAGTTTCGTCAGAACGCGACTCATATGTGTTGACCTTTTTTACCAAGGCATTCAACTGACTATATGCTGGTATTTTGTATCATTAACTGGTAGTTGAAATAAATATACTATGTCGTAAAATATATAGCATTAATTAAAAAAACACACGGTAAAAAACATCTCTGCTTAAACAAAACGGATTAGGTAAAACTTTACCACGTGGTCGAAAGAACAGAACAAATTTTATTTCATTTTACGAAGTTTTACAAATCATAGGCGCGGCATATCTGACGAAAATCTGATCAACTTGCTGTGGCCTTGTGCAAATTTTGACAAATATACTTCACGATTTAAACCTGAAATGTCCCAAGATACGTCAAATATACTAGTGCAAAAGCGACTTGTCGATATATGTCAGGCTTATGTTGTACCATTTGAATATATTCAACTTAATTAAAGTTGTAACTCTTTATATGGGACTTTATTTATTTTGTACACAACCAAATTAATATTTTTACAAGGCGCCACTAAAATTTGTCTATGAAAAAGTAAAGCACCTTTGCGTCAGTGGTGCGTTTAAACTTGTCTAGCTTTATTGCATTGTAATTCATGTTGCATAGCAACCATAGCCCTCGGATGCTTTGAGTGCGTGGACTCCCCACATCCCGCCGACTGTAATCAAGTGACTGTCTGCACAGATTACGAAGTAAGCAGACATTGACGTCATCTTGTGTTTTTTATCCATTTATGCCTAGTGGTCTCTCCCATCCTTCTGAATTGGATTAATTTATTTTGCGAATGCCTTTTTTTCTAGACGCTAGGCATAAATGGGTTTATTTTAAGCTCAGGTAATGAAGTTAGTTTAAAGGAACGTGTTCACAGATTGTCAAAATGACAATTTTTAACCTTTTTTCCAAAATAAAAGAACACTGTATATAAGACAGCGTTACAACTAGGAAATAATTTAATAAGTTTAATGTTTCGATTGTTTTGTTTTAGTTCGTTAATAATAATAAAAACACATCACTTTGATGAACGAATGATAAATGTGACGAAATTGTAATCTACGCGATACTGGTTCGAGCCCATTGCGAACAAAGTTTTATTAATGTTTATTAAACTGTATTATTGTTATTAATCGGATCTCAACTTTGTGGACATAGTTACACAAGAAAACGTTGTTTGACAACCTATTCGGTTTTTAAGTGACGTGATATAAGGGTAAGACGTCACAATTTGAAAACTTGGCATAAAGTTGTGCTTTGAAGTACTTGTTGTCGGGATTAAGAGTTTTATATAATGATAATATATTGTATAGTAGCGTGGTAATAGGTATGTACGAAAATGTATGTGTTCTCCGTAAATCTTATTTAAGAGTCACGTTATAACGTATAATTACCACGACGTCACAAAAAGCAATGCCGTCATATGTGGATTTATTTACAGACATGTGTGGTTAAACAGTACGTGACGACTGGTGGTTTGATCTTGTACTCAAGTGGATGTGAGACAAAATCAGTAGGTACTTTCACATTTTCAGTAAATTTTAAAGTGAATTTATTTTCAAAGAACATTATATACATTTATTTAAGGGTTATGGCGCGACAAACGATGCAATATTCTTGGCTTAAGATATTTATCATGACCGAGAAAATTGTATGTGCTCTAAAAAAATAAGTGTGCGATTCAATAAATGTATTTTCTAATATCTTACTAGCGATATACAAAACAATAATTATAAATCAGGGTGTACCATATACGCTTTCATATTTAAACAATATCTTTTGGCTTGAAACATTTTTTGCAACAAAATGTCAAAGCGAAGAGGACACAACGTTTTATAAATTGTCAGATGTTTTGATTTTAAGAAGGCCATTTTTAGAAATGCGTTTTTTTGTTTAAAAAATGTTGTCATACATGGATATCAGCGACCGAATGTTACATATTCCTGTACGAGGCTTACGTAGTTTTCCTCTTTGTACATTTGTATGCGCGTTTAAGGTCGTGTTATATTTTTATACTTATTTAATTGGTTCCGATGTTTTGATCAATTCTTTTATGTATGTTGATGCTTATCATAAAACATTAATTTACAACATGAATTTAAAATAAATTTCCCAGACGTGTACCAGCTTTGGAAAAAGGAACATCGATGACGTCATTCATGAACGTCAAAGTCGTCAGCAGTCTAGTGACGTCATAACTTGCGCGGAGTGTTGCAACGGCTCTTATTGCAACATGGTTGGGTGCGGCATTACAAGTAAATCTTCATTTTAATGTTATGGTTGATTGCGTTTTCCGAATGGAGCTTCGGTAATTCAGCAATTATTAGACTTTGTTGAAAAAGGGACGGTGTGCTATTCCGCAGTTTTGTTTACTGAGTATCGACATAAATCTACCATAAACGAAGCGGAACTACATGTTTTGAAACGAAATCATTTTTTTCACTAAATGATGTTTCTGGATATTATGGTTTATGTAAATGTTTTTTTTTATTTTAGCAAAGAAAATGGTATATAACAAAAATAAACGTTAAAACTAGTATCGAACCTTTTTCTGAATTGCAGATTGTTTTAAATGTTGCTTAGCAGTAATAATAAAAAAACAAATAACACAATATGTATATTTCAATAAAGTAACTTGAAAACTTGACTTCCTTTAATTATTTTGTCACAAATATAATAGACAGATTAGAGATAATTTCTGCAATAGAATTTATGTCTAATTAGATATAATGTTCATGAAACGTGTAGCTAGCAAGATGAATTATTAAAACAAACACGTGCATCGTTTAGCGACCACATTTTTGACGATGCTGCGAGGCATCTTGTCTAAGTTATCATACCATGAAAAAATTCTTCACAATGCCGACCTATGAAAAAGACCGAGCCAGTCCGATTGAGATAGCTCGATTTTTCTAATCGGCATACCTCGCTTATTATCATTGATAAAGCTAACGGAAGTTCAGCTATAAATAGGACAGCATATTCTGGTAAAAAGATTTAATAATAGTTTGAAAACGTTAATTTTAAATCACTTATATTCAATCCATTATATGTGTATAGATCAATGAAACAACTATGCATTTTCTGTATTGTATTTGACATTTGTCGTGATTCTGTAAATAAATTGCGAATTAAAACGTGTATAATTAACGTTTAACGCGATCATGAGTGTAAAGAAAACGAATTATTCCGAACCTGCCATTTGTAAATGTTAAAGCTAGTACAGTCGATTGGTGTATAGCGGATTTTAGTGAGTAACGGATAGGTAAAACGTTTTTTTTGCTAAATACTTTTATTTATGTTAAGATTTATAGTTTTCTATGAATTGAATATAAATAGCCTATATTGTTAAGTCGATTTATGTTTTTGTTGACGTGTGTCAATGTTTACAATTGGTTCTTTTTTCGATAGCAAAACAAGGTCACGTTGCGTACGCACCGTTTTTGTGACGAAAGGAAAAGTGCAGACGAATGGTTTCTTGAATTTTGCAGATTTTGTTTGGTAAACATAATGTTCATTGATGTAATATTTTAGTATTATGAGTCCTTTACAAAAGTAAGAATGCTCAGAAACCAAATTGACGCGTACCATATAAAATAAGCATGAAAGCTACAACTCGGGATTTAGTGAATAACGGACAAGTGGTGACCCATATTCAGGAATGTGGGGATTGTCTCAAACTAAATATTAACTCAATTGAAGTTGTCCAATACACATGTGGTTAGCGTGTGGCTATGATATTACCGGTAATTAGTGAAACGTCATTTTTAATGAAAAATTATCAAATTATAACGAAAAATTGATTTCTCTGAAAACATATTTTTCACTTTCAAATCTATATATATATAACAAGGTATTCAACTCAACATGACCCGAATATAGGGTGCATCGCTTTGAACAGCCATTACTTCATCAATTGTGCAGCGATTTCCATGAACTTGGTCTTATTAAACGCAGAAATGAATTTCCTTTCTAGAAATGTACATATATTGCAATTATTTTTTACAAATGCTGTGTCAAATTTCAAGAAATAACACGATACACATGTAATCCGATAAAGACCTAAGCGATACGGTAATGGCTGAATCAGTGTACCATGAAATTCGCGCTGTAAACAA
The DNA here is from genome assembly GCF_020536995.1 of Dreissena polymorpha. Classification (NCBI taxonomy): domain Eukaryota; kingdom Metazoa; phylum Mollusca; class Bivalvia; order Myida; family Dreissenidae; genus Dreissena; species Dreissena polymorpha. Next base: position 3,660,675 of record NC_068364.1, read on the forward strand.
ATAATATTTTTTCGAAAATTTTAGACCGCTGGCATGTTTCAATAGGAAAGACACGTGCCTATCTAGGTTTAATGGTTTAATTACTGAATGCATTGTGTTTACGTTGAAATGAGACTCGAAGTCCTTAGCTATCCGTTACACACCATCCGACTGTATAGTATATAAACAAAATAATAGCCGTATGATATCAATGTAACTCGCTCTTATGCGTTCTCAATCATTTTGAATATTTAATAAACTTTTCAAACAGAGATTACAGAGCCACATTAGTGCACACACTATGTTCGATAATGCATTCGTTTGTTGGATATTGTTTTCTGTTTTAAACACATATTAGGTCATATCGCAGAGATTTAGTTAACCTTACCATGTGTTCATGGGCGTACTTACGTATCCAAGGTGTATTCGACTATGTGCTCATACCTACTTTCGGGAATCATCATGAAATTATTGCCGTACTAAAGGAACAAACATGACTACGCTTATTGAACTAGAGAAAAAACAATAATCAAAAGAGAAAAATTATATGTCCATGCACGTTGGGCGTGTGAAATCACGTCCGTACACATAACATCATTAAGTTAGTAAAGGAAACAACGAAATATAAAGTTTGGTATGATATACATGTGAAATTCAAGTGCATGTAAAGTTTATAATATATCTGCTACGTAACGTAATGTTAAAACCCATCAACGTTTTACTGTAACAGAACGTGTTTTTTTTTAAGTTAAGTGGTACAGAAAATAGAATATCTTTTTAAAGATATTTCTTGTTATATTTGATCGAAATTTAACCCGCCTCCCAATTTCGCTGAATGGGTCAAGTTCCCCACGAGTACAACTTCCCCGACACCCCTATTATTTTTTTCGTCCAAAAATTTTTCGTACCCAATTTTGTTCGTGCCCAATTTTTTTGTACCCAATTTTTTTTTCGTACCCAATTTTGTGTTCGTGATGTAAATATACTTCAATTGATGCTTTTATATCCACCCTCTTCAAAAGCATCGTCACACCAGTACTGTCAGAACTTTGATTTTCTAGAGGAACACATATCATAATTGCTTGCTTTATGAGTGTGGCCCATTATATAGATGTTTCTCAAGATAAATGGATAAAGTTTTTTTTAATAGAAACTGTGCATACATTAGAGTATGTGTTGAATGTTCATAAAAGAGATGATGTCGCAAATACATAAAATGCTCATACACAAATATTATACTTCATTTCCTAGAGGTATAATAGTTATCTCAGCGTTTTGCGTGTAAATAAGAATTTATCAACAGAATAGATACCTACTTTTAACAAAGTACTAGAAATAAAAAAGTATTCCATTCTAGACAGAGACTACTTCAACAAAAAGTGAAACTTTTGATTAGTATTGGTAAGACATTGTTGGTACATTGTTAAAAAAACAACAACTATATTTTATAAAGTTATCCAGGCTTTCGGAAGAATGTTGTTTGTTGCATTCTTTTAGAAAAGCGTTTACAAAAGATAGTGCGCCTTTATTAATAGTAGTAGTTTTATTTTTTGGTACTGATACACACATCATGGTAAAATACAAACAAATAGATACATACTAACACATACTGATGGATGACTAAGTAATACATGGCATAATATAACAAATATAAGATCATATAAATAAATAATAACAATGAAATGCTAACCATTACCAGGGATAACATAAAAAAGTGAAAAAGATTTCACTTATTTCTATTGTGGTCCCAGATATTGACAGCATGCCACTGAAAGTCATGTTACTTGTATCAATGGTAACTACCATGTAAGCACAAAAGAACTAGTTCAGTTAGGAATGCTTAATGAGATCACTAAATATATATAACATGTTTATGAGTATCACATTTGATGTTGCATCACAGATGTGTCAGTAATACTTTAATCCAACTACTTTAAAGACAATACATATTATTTAAAAACTACAATGATTTAAGATTAATAGGCAGTAAAGTAAAATATGGCCATTGTTTAAATAAAATTGGAATAAAACAGGTACAATCATTAAAGGCAAGTTAAAATGACTGTGATAAAATCAACTGGTCATTAAGTGGGTTTTGATGGCTTGCTTAAACGTGTGGGAAGATTCGATATCCCTAAGTGATTGTGGGAGACTATTCCACAGAGCAATAATAGATAGACTGCTGAAAAACAAGAAAGTATATATCTGACTACTTAAAAAATGTATATAAGAAACTGTGAATCCATATTGCTAGAGGTATCTCAGCCGGCCCGCGGCCCGATGTGTTACGCGTGCAAAACCTCTGACTCCCCGGATGCCTGCAGAACAGTGACTGAATGCGAACAAGGCATGGTAAGTCCTTGCGCGTTTAACTCTTTCAGTGCTGGAACCGAATTTGAAAGCCTTTGCAAACAGTTTGGAGCCAGATGATACGCCACAGAACGTAGCGTCTCATCAGGATCCAAACTGTTTGCTATTCTGATAGTATTCTTTGAAAAAATCGAAGAAAATGCTAATTTTAGAAATTCAGCAGACGACATTTTAGCAGACGACACATTTCCCAGCATGCAAAGGGTTAGGAAATCAGCTCTGCTCACAGTGCTTTATTATTCTAACATATCTGTAAATTATTATTTGCACTTCTTGCCATATACGTGAAGAGTTTGTTTTTTTCTTTTTTGGCAGGTACAATCATGGCATCATTTTATTATATTTGAATGTGACATAAAAAAAAACACAATAATATTATTAAACTACTGTATAATTTTTCTGGTACGATAATGACGTCATTAAGTTTGCTCGTAAATTTTACAGAATAGATTAGGATAGCATTTAATTGCGTGTAAATATTACAATAACGTTTAATTTAGTCAGTTTACTTATGACATTATCAAATTGTGAGGTAATTAAGCATGCATGATTATGACATCATAAAAATATGTGTTAATTTAGCATTTTCAATTATGAAAACATTAAATTATGTTTGACAGGCGTGTAAGTTGACCCAGATACCAGGCTCGTTACCAGGCACACATGAATATGAATCGGGATGTATGAAAGAGTTAGTAAGTACGATATTAAATACTTCATGAACACTCTTTATTTCCTTTTAGTAAGGTATTCGTTTTTACTTGTAGTATTTAAAGAGAAAATATATATATTATATTTCATATCATTTCCCGTTCGCATACAATTATACGAATATATATCTTTGAATATGAGTTTTAAAGTGGGATGTTCCATCGCCTCTGATTGATTTTCAGACCTTTCCTGTTGAAAGTTTGCCTTTAAACAACATGATGTTGTTCCTTTTAAACATTCACTGCGTAAATCCAGATTTGCCTTCTGCAATATCTTTTTCTTTTATCTGTTTTACTTTTTTAAACATGTATTGCGTAAATTCAGGAGTGCCGTTCAAGCTGATTAATTAAAAAAGTTGTACATGCACATCGTAAACATGGACTACAGAAATTTAGGTTTACCGTTAAACAACATGTTTTGCAAATAGTTGTACCTTTTAAACATGCACTGCGTAAATTCAGATTGCCGCGCTACGACATCATCTTTAACACATTTATGCCTAGAGGACTCTCCCATCCTTCTAAATTGGATCAATTTATTTCCAAAATTAGGAATGTTTAGTGTATATTTATTTCTATATTTAGATTTTTTAAAATAGAAATTCCTTTTAAAAAACAGCGCAGACCCTAATGAGACCCATCATGCGGCGTTTCATCTGGGTCTACGCTGTTTGCCAATGCCTTTTTCGTAGATGCTATGCATAAATGGGTTAAAACAGCTGTACCTTTCTCAACCAGTTCTGCCTAAATTATTGTTTTCCGTCCAATGTGAATTTATTTTCCAAAAGTTGAACCTTGTAATCATGGTATACGTGAATTCAGGTTTGCCGTCTGCAGATGGGACAAGCACATCACAGCCCGGGATTCTGTTCGGTCTGCTGCACGGATGACTTCTGCAACAACTCGTGTGCCTCCAACAGTACCATGAATGGAAAATAATGGCGCGAATGAAATTGCATTAAAAAGAGTTAAACAGTTTTTAATCTTAGTATTAATTGTACGACCATTTTGACGCTAGTTTGTGTTTGGTGTATTTCTTTTGGCAATTAAAAGGACTATCTATTGACAGATATAAATTTCTCTTTCTCGTGCACTTGAATTTCAGTTTTTGAATAATTGAATTAATAACAATTTTTTTACTCAGAAACAAATCTTTTATTTTCTGATGATGCGAAGAAGAAACTTTTGCAAAAAATGCTTATTATGTACAAGTTTAATATCACTGTTTCACACTTTTTATCGACGTAATAAGAAAATAAAATGTACTCTCGACGTGTCCGGAAACAATATATGTGAAATAACGTCGTTTATCGTACTTTTGCAACTGAAGATTATTTTGAATATACTTCATCTCGTTTTGAATAGAAAAGTATTTTTCTAATGTCATCGTTTATAAACTCTTGACAAAAATAAGCTTTATTTGAATAAATCATACCTGCATGTATATGCCATAGTTGATGCCGTATATAATTATGACAGCGAAGAATTATATGTTATTATATTTAGCGATTTTATTGACAGTGCAGCCGTATACCAAAGCGATAAGTGTATGGCTTGTTTTTGTTGAGTCGTAAGTCCTTTAAGAATCGTGGTCATAGATATCATTTGAGTCGTGTTCTGAGAAAACTGGGCCTAATGCATGTGCATAAAGTGTCGTCCCAGATTAGCCTGTGCGTACTGCACAGGCTAATCTGGGACGACACTTTACGCACATGCATTAGGCCCAGTTTTCTAAGAACACGACTCATTTTATAGAACGTTCGAAGATGTAGTTCGTTGCGTTAATAATTTTTGACACAGTCACCATCGTTTTTCTGATCGAAAATTTGACGTTGTCGGCGAAGGTACTACTTAAATTTACCCTTGGTACTCTTAAGTATTTTACAATGCATCTCGGGTACGGAAACACGCTTAATGGCATCCGGTCATACACATGTGTGCTTTTTAATATATTTTCCGTACCCCCGGTACTTTCTTGTGTTCTTCAGAGTACCAAGGATACTCATTGTAGTACATGAGCAATCAACCGTAGCTTATTTATTCAAAATTACACTTTTCAACTCCTGAGCCGCACGTGACGATCACACTTTTCAACTCCTGAGCCGCACGTGACAATCACACTTTTCAACTCCTGAGCCGCACGTGACAATCACACTTTTTAACTCCTGAGCCGCAGGCGACATTATTTTAGTTGTGACGGAATTTATTACTGTGACCTATTTAGGCTGCCACGGCTGTGAGGAGTTTACTAGGTCAGGTCATTGTAATTTCGTACTCAGCAAGTGTACTAATTTAATCTAAAAACCGGTACAAGGAGTCGACTTATGAGTTGGCCTTATTAACATAAATCCTGAATCAAATAATCCTCTTAGTAAGGATGAATGTGAAAGTATTATTAACTTTATGATTTATGTGTGTTTATCAGATACTAAAGTTTCTTATGAAATCAGCCATATGTTTAATATTTTAATTTAATTTTAGAGATCAAGGACTGGATTAGGTAAAATATAATCTTTTTGAGAGCGTCAATTAATTTATTAAACAACGAAACTTAACTATAATATTTCTTATAGACTGACATTGCACTTTAGCAAGAAAAAAAATCGCCTTCATCGGGATTTGAACCCATGAACTTTAGGAGCAAAATCGAACAAGTTACTTCTTCACAACGCAGGCTTTAAATCTTATCACGGTAATTTAAGCGCTATATGCTTAATAACTACACGCATTTTTCCAAATATCGATTACAAACATTACAAGCGCTCACTTATCCCTGTTGATGTTACTACATAAGCCAGTCAATGTTTTAAATATTTTCTGTTAAGAATCCTTGACAATGTTTTTTTTTGTAATTGTCAGTTGACCAAACTGTGGACAAGTCCCTTTAAAAATATGGTTTTAAGAAAATAGAATACAGTAATATATGATAAACCGATCAAATGAAGATGAAACTAGTAAATTTGTGACACATTTTCAAACGCATACTTCTACATAACGGTCAATTTAAATGAGTGTAAACGCCAATACTGAAATCAATGATTGAGAACATAAAAACAAAAAATATTCCATGTTTCGTATGACCAGGCTTTATACATCAGCACATACGTAAGCTAAACAGAAAACACATTACTGCGAATCATTTTGTTCATGCAGGTGATTTCGACTGCAAAGTAACGGTTGACAAAAATATTTATAGATCTCATTTCCGAGAGTTCAGATTATAGGTTCGTCTGAACTAAAATTCAACTGATTTTCGCTCTAACGTTTGATCGGTTTTAGTTTAAGTTTATAATATTGTCTGAACCTTTGTGTTGTGCAACGATCATTGTCAAAATGTTTCAAAACACACAATGAAAAAAACATGGTTGTCGGTGCTGCACCGATGACTTCTGACATAACGCATGTACTTCTAGCAAAACTATGCATGGAGAATAAAGACGCGAATGAAATTGTGTTAAACTTGTTTATGACCGTTTTGAATCTTAAAAACAACGTCTGACCCCAGCGTGATTGGTTTGTTACTTTTGTTTGGTAATTTGGAACTCACAATTAAGAAACCACATCGTTTATTATACATGTATTAAGATGAATCATTTACTCGTCCAACTGGAATTTCAGTTTGTAAGGATAACGCAAACGTTGTTCATTTTTAGCTTCTATAAATTGTGAAAAGCAACGGCTATTTAATTCATGAGTGTCTTCACCCGGTAACAATTGCCAATGCCATATATTGACCTTTGCAATAATTCATCATATGAGGCCCTATGCAGAACGACAGTGAGAATCGGGACAATCCGTATACAAAAGCTACCACGAATAATGATCTGCTAATGCATGCAGCGACTGTATTCAAAGCACAAGCCAATTACCACGGCGACATCGAAAAATAAATGCTACTGCATTTAAAGCTACAGCACAGCGATTGCCTGTTGTATTCATCGTTCAATGGCGAATCATACAATGGCGAATATCTATTTGTTTCTATATTTAGCGCTTCTTTCTTGCTACAAGCAAGCATGATGGAAACAGCAAATTCTAAAGTGTTACTTTATTATGAAATTCAATTCATTCATAGTACAAACCGTACACCATAGCTACAGCGAATAAGGATCTGTTACTATATTTAGCACTAACAAAATTGTCAGTGTCCTTATTCCAAAGACATCTTGACCCCAGTTGAACTCCAGGGCGTTCCTTGACACTCCCTATGGAAACGATTGACACAATTTTGAATCTGGAGTATCCCATTCTTTTAAGCTCCTCCACAATCCTCGAGCTCAGCAACTGACTGAGGGTTTTACATTGAGCAGCCTCGTAGTACTTATCATGTAAATTGTCCGCTAGAATTCGTTCAACGACTCTCTGGACGTCCTTCGCGATGAACGGTTGGTCAGGGTCGAGTTTATAGGTGTTTTCGTACTTGACGTGTCTTCGTGGGTCGGCGCTCGGTTGTGCCGTGGTGATTGGTGTAACCTCCAAGAACGATGCGGTTTCGGTTCTTAAATTCGCACGTTGGTTCTCGGCTGCTCGTGCGCTGCTTATAGGTAGAACCTTGGAGCGCCCGATGCGTGGGGAACCTGTAAGACCGAAAGCAAAAAATAAATGTTACGCCGATAACATGTCGAAAAAAACAAACTAAGTTCTTAAAAAAATACATTTTTGGATAATACAAAAGTTTTAATACACACATAACAAAATTATAAAGTTAAGATGTTCTTTATAACGCAATTTTATGAGTTAAAAGTACATTTCGGAGAATAATTTCAAAAAACATACAATTTGTAACACATGTAGTACACACAATATAAATTTCAGATGTACAGAACAACCAAGTTTAAGATATCAGTCAAAAATATCTATATTTCATTTTAGTTAGTAACTAGGTTATTGTACAAAAGATCAGTAATTTCAAAAATGTACATTGAGAAAATTAACTTAAAAGTTTGTTTCGTTTACAAGTTCAAAACTAGTTCTCTGACCTGTCACCAAACCCCTATTCCTCTTCATCTTGGTCGTGTGATTGTCTAGAAGAGTGAAGTCATCAGTGAGAGAAATGTTGACTGGCTTACAGCAGACGACTTGCAACGACGAATCTGTTAAGAGAAACATGTGTAACAGTGTAATCTTAAAAGTTTGGTTTTAAGAGTGCGGGCGCATGACAACAGTGTTTTCTGGTGCGGGCTACCAGTCACTAACAATTGAATTCCCCAATGCTTTTTATTGTTACCCTTACATCATCAACTTATGCATATTAGATGTGACTATAATGTTCGGATAACAACAAAATATATTATTAAAATGTTTTAAATTTTCCATTTCTGGCTCAATCTTTTCTCTGAAAGCCTTTAATATTTGTTACTTCCATTTCGTTGAACGTCTTTCTACGCTATTAACGCTATCTACGCTATATACGAGTGTCATTCAGTCATTTACGGTTGGTCCGTGGACAAAAAGTGGATGCAGTGTAATGGGCATACAGATTGTAAATGCTTCTAACTTCTTAAAACAGGGGACACGGTGGAGTTTCAAATATGCGATTCTAAATCATGAAATATTGAAGGTATTTGTTGAACATTTATAGTACTGACCATTTATTTTAGATCGAAAAATTAATATTTTGTTTCTATATACATGCACATTCTTGTCCATTTCCTTCAAATACATAGTTGGTGACATACGTAAAAAAGGATTAGTGGGTGGCCAGAAGAACTCCAATTAGAAGAAAGGTAGCAGAATACCATCGTGGACACCCACGGTATATATATATATGCGATTGTCACAAGATTATCTTGTGAGAACTGGCTACTTGTCGAAAGAAACGCAGTAAATTATTATTTTGATAAATAGTTTGAATCATCTTAAAACTTAATAGTGTTGTATTGCCAATTTATATATGGCCCGTCGAAACGTCTGTTGATTGCATTTCGATAGTTATCCGATTGCTGTCGATGATTGCCTGAGTTTTCGGAACTTCCAGTGTCTACACGTCGGTCAACGTTTACGGACATATTTCTAACATATTGATGAACATACGGACATTATGATGGTAACTTTGATTGATTGATAATGATGACGATGACGACTACGATGACGATGATGATGATGATGATGATGATGATGATGATGATGATGATGATGATGATGATGATGATGATGATGATGATGATGATGATGATGATGATGATGATGATGATGATGATCATGATCATGATGATGATGATGATGATGATCATGATGATGATGATCATGATGATGATGATGATGATGATATACCTTTAAATGAGCTGCATTCCATTTTGCTTTCAAAAGTGGATCCACAATGTACACTGCCGATAATATTTATATAAATTGTTTCACTTCTGATTTACGAGTCTACAAGAAGCTTGATGTATGTTCTATTTACACTATTTATGAACATATCATAACAAATGCTACATTGATGTTAAATGTTTATCAATTATCGTAGCATCGTAAAAATCTGATAAAAAGATCACGCTTAAACATTTAAAGTAAACGGAAATCCATGAATTCAAATCATTAAATATTACAAAACGAAGTGAAAGTTAAACACTTATTTACTTGATATAAACACATAACCACACTGAAGATGAAATTTTGATATACTGCTGATATCATAAAGCGCGGCGATCAATATTTTAGATAAAGCTAACTTCACCGTTTTGTTTGTTTGTATACATAACCATTGTGCTTTCGTGTAGAATTCAACAAAGCATTTGATGTTAATGCAGTTCATATCTATTAATTAATCCCGATCGATATCTTTTGATCAGTCAGTTAAGACATTGGAGTTTTTTTTATGATTTTAGTATCTGGTATTGATTTCGAATTTAGTAATTAATGAAGTAGATATTCTTCTCAAATGGTGGATATTTAAAGGTACCGTGCGATTTTGGTGCAAATATAGAAATATATTCATGTAAATGTATCCATTTAATCTTATGGTGCCATTGTATTTAAAAACAAAGAGTAGTGCAATACAAGTTATGAGCGGCGTTGAATCCAAAATGCATATTAAGAGGGACACTTAGATGTACAATCTGTCCCTTAGTCACTTCTGTTTTTGTATAAATACAGAAATGTAAATATATATTTGTAAATAGCGGCGCAGTAAGAATATAATGGGACCATGTTATTTTTCGGACGGCATACAAGTTTCATATTGTTTTCAGGCATCTCATTCTATTCATTAAATGATAAAGTGATTGGTTAAGGATACTAGATTAGTATAATAAATGTAAGTTTCGAATAAAAAATACATTTTTCCCGGCACGAAATTATATACCACTCGACAAGCGTCATAGACCACTCGACAAGCGTTATTGACCACTCGACAAGCACCCTAGACCACGCGACAAGCGCCATAGACCACTCGACAAGCGTCATAGTCTAGTCGACAAGCGTCAAAGACCACTCGACAAGCGTCATAGACCACTCGACAAGCGTCATAGATCACTCGACAAGCGTCATAGACCACTCGACAAGCGTCATAGACCACTCGACAAACGTCATATATCACTCGATAAGCGTCACAGATCACTCGACAAACGGCATAGATCACTTGACAAGCGTCAATGATCAATCGGCAGGCATCATATATCACTCGACAAGCGTCATAGATCACTCAACAAGCGTCATAGATCACTCGACAAGCGTCATAGACCACTCGACAAGCGTCATAAATCACTCGACAAGCGTCATAGATCACTCGACAAGCGCCATAGATCACTCGACAAGCGTCATAGACCACTCGACAAGTGTCGCAGTAATTTTCTAAACGTTGAACAATACAATTATATATATTCCAAACAAAGCTAGTAATCTCTGTTAACAATAAGCATCATAGCTCACTGGCATATTATTTAATAAAGAATCACTGAATAGGACGCACTTAAGCTAAGTTTCAACAGGGGTTCCACAAGGCTCTATACTTGGGCCCCTCATCTATAACATTTTCATGAACGATATATTCTATTTTGTACACAAAACAACACTCTACAACTATGCAGATGATAATACCCTCTCATTTAATCACAAACACATTGAAACACTCAAATCAGTCCTTGAATCAGAAAGCACTTAACTTATACAATGGTTTAATTTCAACCAAATGCAGGCTAATCCAGATAAATTTCAAGCCATCTCTATTGGTAAAAATCTCATGAACATTTAAAAGAATTCAGTATTGGGGATTACACTATAAAATGTGAAGATGTAGTTAAATTATTAGGCATTGACATAGATTTCCTATTAAACTTTGACCAACAAATAAGCAACATGTGTAAAAAGGCAGCGAAACCACTAAACGTTTTATTTAGACTCAGCAAATGTCTTACATCTGATAATAAAATCTTAATATACAAGTCATTTATAAGATGTAACTTTAGTTTTTGCCCGCTAGTCTGGCACTTCTGCTCCAAAACAAACTCGGATAAGCTAGATAAACTTCAGCACAGGGATTTAAGAATCACTTTTAATGATTTCTCCTCTAGCTATGAAACCTTGCTTGATAGGGCAAACATGCCCACTTTACACCTAAGCAGATTAAGAACTATGGCAATAGAAGCATATAAAATCATATTCAAATTATCTCCACCATACTTACACAACCTCATGAAAATTAAACACTCATCATATTCTTTCCGATACAGTAACACAGCTGAAGTGCCCCATAATCGAACAGAATCATACGGCAGGAAAAGCTTCCGTTTCGAGGCCGCCCAGGTTTGGAACAGCCTCCCAAACACTGTCCGCTGCGCGGAAAACTACAAAGAGTTTGTGAGACTGATCAGGACTTGGTGTGGTCCCAGTTGTAAATGCTCCCTCTGTTCTTAATGCTTTGTAAATGCTAACTTTGCTTCTTTATGTTGCAGCCCATGCATGCTATTATCATATGCTTTGATTTCATTTTCCATTGTAAACATTGCTTGTCCGCATGAATGCATTGTCATTCAGTTACCACAGACCTGGTATAAAGTGATAAGCGTTTTGTATAAATAGTTTAACCGTAGGTTTTTGCGCCTTTTTTCCCGGTTCAGTTTCTTAAAATAGTTTCTCTCTTATTGAAGTTTTTAACAGATCAACTCTGGTGTATATCACTATACATCCAGTATTGCCCTGCAAAACTGACAGTGAATTTCCATGTGTTTTTTATTCTGCATGTCTGTGTATATATATTAGTATGCTTAAGTATATATTTTAAAAAGTCTTATGTATCTATTTAAATACTCTGGTCAATTACTTTTTATAAGGATTTTGTTTTTTATATGTCTTTAAATTATATGTGATAATCTGCATTTCTTTTTATCTAGGTGTTTGTTTTATGTTGTTGTTAAGACTTTGTTTTTGTCGGAAAATAGCTTTGATAGCTAATGTTAACTGTTTATAAAACCGACTTTAAATTTAGTTTCTTGTATCTTGTATCTTGTATCTTGTAACATTTCATTTATACGACAATATTTTCACCGGATGTACAAAATTGACGCTTTTTAGTTAATATTTACCAGTTTGGGTTGAAGTCGAACTAACACTACGTTTCAAGAATTGTAGAAACCATCAAGACTATTTTCGACTAACTAAATTAAAAACATAATCCAAAAACAAGCGTGATAACCGAGGTTCATGAAACATACATTTCTAAAACTCGCACGTTCTGATTTTTTCCCACTGGACTGAAATGTAATTTGAATCGCATTTCACTTACTAAAGTAAATTAACAAAAACTTGTTCTATTTGTCAACAAATAATGATATCCAAACATATACTGGTATTCGCACTATTGGTCATGTATGTAATGAAGAACACGCTTCTAAAAATGAGTTTTTTACTGTTCTTTAAGTTATGTAAAAAAACTCTACTCATTTGCATACTATTATCCACTCACTTTATAACTCACAAGTCGAAGTCGAACTAACACTACGTTTCAAGAATTGTTGAAACCATCAAGACTATTTTCGACTAACTAAGTTAAAAACATAATCCAAAAACAAGCGTGATAACCGAGGCTCATGAAACATACATTTCTAAAACTCGCACGTTCTGATTTTTTCCCACTGGACTGAAATGTAATTTGAATCGCATTTCACTTACTAAAGTAAATTAACAAAAACTTGTTCTATTTGTCAACAAATAATGATATCCAAACATATACTGGTATTCGCACTATTGGTCATGTATGTAATAAGGAACACGCTTCTAAAAATGAGTTTTTTACTGTTCTTTAAGTTATGTAAAAAAACTCTACTCATTTGCATACTATTATCCACTCACTTTATAACTCACACGAATCCAAAACGTGCTTAACAGTGATAAAATGATTACGCTCGCTAATTTTAAGTTACAAAAGAATGCATCTAAAAAGTGCTTCGCATTTACTTATACGTAAACCAAACTAATCACGACACTCACTGATCCTACAATAGTTTCCACTTTCAGATATGTTATCCAAAACCGCACTTCAATCTCTAAGGCTATCTTTAAAATATCTTCCCAAACTGTAGGCACTCGGAAACCAATTTTCATCTTACTATAAAACATTAAATTACATTTAAATTAAAAAAATACATCCTTAAAGCAAACGAGCTTACATATCTTTGTTAACCTCAAAGCTGTCCCGAAATCTAGGCATTTGGGGACACCTAATGTTCGAACTTGTGACCAAACGCTGTTGCTATAAATTAATAAATAAATAAACAAAACTTGTACAAGTACTACAAGATATGAATATGTATGAAAAATCAAGTAAATGAGAATAAATAGCAATAGAGTATGCAATAATTCTGTATAAAATAAACCCTAGAACTAAGTTTTATAAAATACTGTACACGTATTGATATGTTATCTTAAAACACACTTTAATCACTAAGGTTATCTATAAGTTGCAAAAACTTACCCCAAAACTATTGTTTCGTTATATATTATCCAAAATCGAATGTCAATCGCTAAGTATGTCTTAAAAAAGAAATCATGCCCTAATTGGTTAAAACCTTAATTTGGTCAAGACATTCTAACTTTATTCAACACCAGACTACGCACGTATATGTAATTGTCCAGAGGGGTTCGACTTAATAGCTTGCCTTATAAGTTAATATTAATCCTAAATAGGATAATCCGGTCAGATGACTGTGATACTGCTGTATGCGCTAAATGTACACTTATCGGCTACAATAGTTTCGCACGCACTTAGCCTAATACCTTAATCTAAGTTTAGAGATATTTAAATAGACTTTACATGTACGATTCCGTGAAATTTAGTGACATTAACAAAAAAAAGCAGCACACATTTTGAACGTACCATCTGAAGTACACATAATGCTGAATAATTAAATAAGTACCTAATTGATGCCTGATTTATGGGATGTTGTCAGTGATATCACAAGATGAATACATGAAGAGGCAGAACATCTCAATCTACGCAGATAGCGTTACTGATATTTCTTTGAGTTTTCTTTGTTTCGATTTTGGAAAAAAATATAGAAAGGTGACAAAAGAACGAGACAGCACAAAATTCACAAAGCCAACTCACAATAAATAAAACTCGAATCATCTACTCGGAAACTGCAAGCAGACATAATGTACACTTCTACTGGCAGTATCGGGGACGTTGCTTTCAACTTCATCTTCTTTAGAAACAAAGATGTCTATTAATAATTCTTTGAGAAAAATGTTCTCTTAAGGCAATATTCTAGAGAACTGCTTAATACGTTGAGCTGATGTTGGTAAGTGTGTTTTATTCACCGAGGATGATAAAATCAACGTGCATTCGAATATTAACCATGCTAATCATTTAAGAATTAAGTTTCTCTCTTGCTAGTTCAGCTGATCATTTTATATATATGTTTATTTCTACACAAACAATATATTTTTTTAATTAAATACTCATTTATAATTATATCAGCACATCTTTTTATAACATTATATAGTTTTGCAAGCGTTTTAATGCTAATAGTGTCTTGTTAATTGATAAATGTCGGGAAAACTAAGGTATGTATATTTAAAAGGAAAAATGAATGAACAGGATTATCACCTTATATCATTATTTGGCAGAATCAAATAAGATAAAAACAGTAAATTGTTGTTGTTTTTACTTCATGGTAGCACCAATTATTACGTATGGCTGCGAAGTCTTGGGGACTAACGATATGTCCGAGGTTGGTTACGGTTATAAGGAAATTGAGGCAATATGCAGAAGGCGTAAGTCAGTCAAACTTGCTCAAGGATAAGGTCATACTTGAAGGTTAATAGTTCAGCCTTCATTGTATGAGTATCAGCTTATGAATACGGTGGTAAACAATGTCGTTTATCATAAATTTGATATGCAAATTCGCTTGATCTTTCTTCCGCTTTAATAGGGCAATGTACATTTTTTTCAGTCAACTTTTATAATAACTTTGAAACAATGTCAGCACAATACTCCAAAACCAAGTCAAGTTATTAAGTGAAAACAGGGTTTTTTCTGAGTGCTTTCTTACTGTTATAGCGACCTAGATTTTACTTGCCCCAAATGCAATCTCCTAAAGTCTTTGACATGTATTTATTTACTTTTAGCAACCGTTTTCTTGACCCGACTGGCCCAAAATACAATCCAACACCAGAACCGCATTCAAGATGCACACAAGCTACTTACAAAAGTTCTTAAAAAACTTCTTAATCCATTTTAGCAAAACGACTTTGACCAAACTGACCCCAAACAAAAGTATTTAGATTTAATTGAATACCTGCAGTTAGAGACAGTTATATGGATATATTATTCGTTTACTCTCACAAATGTTCTTCTTACAAAAGAGCGTATTTCTGCTACATTCAGGCTACAGTTATCGAACTTGGTCAGTGATCAGAAACACTGATATGGAAATGCTGCACGTTTACCTTTACCTCTTTTCCAAGTAAAAAACCGGGCATTATTCTACTACATTGCATACCATAGTTATGGCTATCGGTCAGTTACCACACACGCTGACCCCGAACTTATGTATACACTTAAGTTATAAGTTAAAACCTGTAGTAGGAACATTGAGATGCAGATGATGTACGTTAACCTTAACCAATTTATAAGCACAAAAGGGCGTACGTTTGCTAAATTGCTTGTCAGAGTTATGGTGCTTCTTCACTGATCGCACGCAACTACCCCGAACACATATGTACAGTTTCAATTGAATACCTGTTGTACGTTTACCTTATCCTGTATTCTAAGTGCAAAAAGGGTATAATACTGCTAAATTGCTTGTCAGAAATATAGAACATGGACAGTGACCCCACACAATGAACCCTAACACATGTATGAAGTTTTAATGGAAAACCTGTAGTAGATACATTATGCTGATGCTCACCTAAACCAATTTTCAAAATGAAACAAGGGATGTACTACTGTAAATTGCATATCAGAGTTATGTAACTTGGTAAGTTAATGACCCGGAACGTAAATGTGCAATTTTGATTGAATAACTCTTGTACAAACTGTGATATAGAGAGATTAAACGTTAACTTAAACCAATTTCCCAAGTCCAAAAAAGGTATACTTAAGCTAAATAGAATGTCAGAACTTTGGAACTTTGTCTGTAATCTCACGCAATGACCCCGAACAGATGTGTGCAATTATGACATTTATTGAAAATTGTAAATTGTATATATAAGGCATCACAAATACATTTCTATAAATATAAAAACGAGGCTTATATTATGGATTCATAGAAAGATAATTAATGCAAAACATTCTATTTCGACATATCTTATTATGCGTACATAAATTTGCTTTCGTAAATATTACAAACGTTATAAAACAATTTATGTTACGTCGGATTTAAAAGGAACATTTACAATTAAGCTAAGACCTTTATCATATGAATACGATTTTAAACAACGGCCTATATTATTCATCTGAAAAAAAAATCACTCGACAACATTTAGTATCAGTATGTGAAACAAAAACTGTCCCAAGACAACAAACTCGACCTTCCGCTTTGCTAGAGAAATGTACTTTTTCTGCCAGCCACTTTATCAAATGACTATGAGAACAAAGTTTAGCAGAATATTCCAAAGCAGTCCATTTATTAAGTGAAATTTGTTATATATTTGTAGTAATAGTGACCTTTACCCCAAATGATATCGCCTAAAAGTTGAATAAAAATCGTTCTTTTTTTAGCCATAGTGATCTTGATCCGACTGGCCCCAAATACAAATAACAGTAGAACTGCATAGAGCTACATACACATACAACTTCATTAAACTCATTAAATGTATCTCAGTCAGAAGTTAGAGAGATATAAACATCCTCTGAGACAATTAAAAGTAACAGAAATATTAATTAACAAACATAGAGTTTGAATTCTGGCAATGGTCTTTCACAGAGGAGCTGTCTGGTCACGGAAATATCTTTAAAATCCAGAGCATGTACAAGATACAGAATGAATAAAAGCGCTGAAGGCACTTCAGCTGTTCGCCCTTTGAACATTTGTTTTATTATTTACAGCCACAGGACATTAAGTTCGACTTTTTAACGTAGGCCAATCGACCGGCCACGAAAACTGCAAACACCCATGTAGTTTACCTTTAATTGTCTACAATGGTGAGATTTAAAAAAAAAACATCAAAGAGGAAAATGCCATTGATTAACAATCTCTCATAATTGTATACAGTATTCACACAAACTCTATTTATGATTACAAAGATGAAAAAGTCAACGTATATCTAAGTTAGCGCCAAAGAAAAGTCAGTGAGTATAACAAAGAATGAATTACAACATAATTATTACAATAAATGTATCGGTATCAACGACCATTGTATTAAATTCTCAATCAAACTGCATTAAAAATATTTAATATTTTTCGCCTGAAATTAAATGCTTCATTTAACGTATTTTCATTTAATTGTTTATTCATTTTCATGTACTAACATTAACGTGTAGCTCCTCTACTCTCCCACCCATCACAAATATTTTTATGACCGTACCATCTACTGCAATGTTTAAGTTGTAAATCAACATATGTTTTCTATAGTTTAAATGGGTCAATACTTTCTCATTGTGTGCATTAATTTCGATTTACATTTTTCATCATAAAATACAACAAACTGAAATGCACGTCTATATTTAATTATAGCACCTGGTCTGTTGCATCACGCACGCTTTTCATGCGCGGAAGATGACAGACGATAGTAACAATGTCGCACTCTTATAAAAACACGGGATTTTTTAGATGCGTACGAAGGGACTTGACTCAGCAAATAACAATACATGACTATAGGAAATCGAAATATACATGTACTGACATTAAATTGCAACCACGTAGATTCTTTATTTTAAAGGTTGTACGTAGATTCTTCAAAGGTTGTTGTTTTCAAAACTTACTCGCCAAAAGGATTCAATTGCTCACCATTTGCTTTAAGCTATTCATAAGTAACTTCAGTTAAAACGTGTGAGGATGATGCCCGACAATATCTTAAATGTGCTGTGTTAATTACCTTTTTATATTACGTAAATGGTAAAACTGCAATTATTTGTTAAACAATCTCCTGTAAACGCTGATTTTAATGACCGTCAATCTATAATAATAGTCGCCAGATAACCCCGCCCTCATAAGCATTCTCGGAACCGATTGGACGGCGAAAATTATAGTTTTGCGACCAGAAAATAACCTGAGAACATCACAACAACGAACACCACCGACAACAGCAGCACAATCATCATAACCGTCACCAAACAAACTCCACCACGACCAACACAACCATCACCACCATCATCACGACTACCATCCCCACCACCATTACCACCAACATCATCATCACCATCATCACCGCCACCATCACAAGGACCATCACCACCAATGCCACAACCAACATAACCCATATCACCACAAACATCACAAATACCACCACCACCATCACCTTCAACACCATCACCACCACCATCTCCACAACACCATTATCACCACCTTCAACACCAACACCACCATCACCACCACCACGACTTCTATCACCTTCCCCACCACCATCAACACCACCCAAACATCACCAACATCATCATCACCACCTCCACAGCCACCATCACGACCACTATCACCACCACCGCTCCCATCAAAACGACCACAATTGGCACCACCACCATAACCACCATCTACGTCACCAATACCATCACCACCACCAAAACCGCCACCATCACCACCACCATCACTACAGCAACCACCATAACAATCACCATCATCACCACAAAAACAACCACCACCACCACTACCATCAAAACGACCACAATCATCACCAAGATCACCACGACCATCACCACCACCATCACCGCCACCATCACTATTACGATAACCATCATCAACATCACTATAACTAACACCACCATCATCAGCATCACAATCATCACAACCGTCACCAAATCATCAACATCACAATCACCACCACCGTCACCAATTAATCACCAGCACGACCACGACCACCACCATCAACACAAATATCACCATCATCATCGCCACTACAATCACCACCATCATATTCACCATCATCACCACCACCACCACCATCACAATGACCATCTCAACCAATACCACCACCACCATCACCAATACCACCATCACCATAACCATCATCACAACCATCAACAAACTCACTATCATCACCACCATCACCACCACTATTACCATCACCATCATCACCGCCACTATCACCACCACCATCAACAGCATAATCTCCATCAATCACAATCACCAACAACACCATCACAACCATCACTCTCATAACCATCCCCACCAACATCCCCACCAACACCGCCACCCCAACCATTTCCATCACCATTACCATCCACACCACCATCACCATCACAATTAACACCAACACCACCATAACAACCATCATTTATATCACCATCATCGTCGTCATCGCCCACAACACCACCATCACCACTCCAACCACCATCACCACCATCACAACCACCATCACCCCAAAAACTTCCATCACCATCAGCACCATCACCACCACCATCACCACTACCACCATCACAATCACCACCTATATCTCCATCAACACCACCATCACCACCACCAATTCCACCACAATCACCATTACCATCACCACCAGAGCCACACCAACAATCAGCAACAACATGACCGATTGCCTCCATCATCACCAGCATAACCATTTCTACCACCACCATCACCACCACCATCACAAGCACAACCACCACCAACATTACCTTCATCACTACCACTATCACCTCTCACCACTTCCATCACCATCACCACCATCACCACCACCATCGCCCCCTTCAACACCATCACCACCATTACCATCAATATCACGACTACAATCCCTTTAACAATCTCTACCATCATCAACACCATCATCATCACCACCATCATCATCATCTTCCCCATTATCATCACCATCACCACCACCACCACCACCATGACATTCACCACCGCCATCACCTTCACCACCAACAGCACCACCTCCATCACAATCACTACCAACACCACCACCGTCATCACAAACACCATCATAACCATCACCACTATCGCCTTCACCATCACCACCATCCTCACGAACATCACCACTACCACCATCAACACCATCACCAACACCACCACCATTACCACCACCGTAACCACTATCACAACTAACGTCACAACCATCACCACCACCGTCACAACTATTACCTTTACCATCACCACCACCACCACCACAAACACCATCAACAACAGCATCGCCACCACTATAACATTCACCACCATCATCACCGCCATCATCACCATCGCCAACACCATCATCACAACCATCACCACCACCACAATAACCACAATCACCAGCACTATCACCATTTCCACAACCACCATCACCATCATCATCATCTTGCAAATCATTATTATTTTCCTTGTTTATCTCATAGTCATTTGATAAAGTGGCTGGCAAAATGTATTTCTCATAAATAGCAATTATACATGGACAAATCAGGCATATGCATTTTACGGGTTTTTTACACATAAATATAAACAAGAAATATCTTTTAAACTAGAAATGGCGCGGCAGAGGCCGAACCGTATCACCACGCCGCATGTTTGACCCAGGGGCGCCCCAGGGTTGTTAATTGGGCCATGCATAATTGAGATTGACCGTATTGTCAAATTGTCATTATAGAAGTTCAGTATCAGTTAGAAGTGAGTCGGTGTAGAAAGGAAGAAATTATAGTAAAATGCAATTTTGGGTGGGTGTGGTCTACGCGGTATGTGGGCGGGGCGCCCCAGGGTTGGTAATGGGGCCATGCATAGTTGAGATTGACCGTAGTGTCATAAGAGAGGTTCAGTATCAATTTGAAGTAAATCGGTATAGAAATGAATAAGTTAATGTAAAATAACCTAAAAAAAATAGTGAAAATCTCTGACCCGGCCCCACCCCAACCCCCAAAACTTTTGACTCAGGGGTCAGATCAAATTTCCAAATAGTTCAGGGTCGCACATATGCTCATAGCTACCATGTGTGTAAGTTTCAAGGTTCTAGTGCTAATAGTGTAGGAGGAGATAGTGGCCAGGACGGACGGACGGACGGACAGACGGACAACCGGACAGACGGCGGAGATAACCACAATGTCCCCGAGCTTTTCAAAAAGCGTGGGGATAAAGATATACGGCGTTGATGTTGTAATGTTTGCGACCAGTGAAAGGAGATGGAATGAAGCAACCATATATTTTAATGAAGGTAGTGAGTGATAATAAGATAATATATTTTACTGTATTAACAAATAAGAAATGAAGAACAAGAGGTGAAATTGTATGTTTTATTGTCAATAAGTATTGTAATGACTAGGTTTTTATAATTGAACGAGTAATACATTAAATTCAATAGGAAAAGAAAACAAATTCGCCACTGAAGTACTATGAACACAATGTTGGAATGAAATAAAAGATAATGTGTTATAATGTGTAAAGATGTTAATAGAATGTAAACATAAAAGACTCAATATTGCAAGCATCATAGTGATATGAATATTTTGCAGAAACACAGAACTTTATATAAAAAATGAACAAAACTAAGTACAAAGAAACAAATTAACACTAATAAACGCACTAATATTGATTAGAATAAATCAAAGACAGACATATTTTTAGCACCTATATATTTCCTAAGTTTCGGGGGCTACCGCCCCGAAACCCCCGCTTTGTCAATAGTGGTAAACAACTGCGTACCCGTAAAGCGCAATCTAGCCTGTTTTTGCAGTGTTTAGTGTGACCGCTACGGCATATAAACAATAGCTACTTTTAATGTAATTTTACAATATATTCATATTTCAATTCAAATGATATGCATCCAATGTGTTTACGGTGATTTATGTATTATTAGCCAATGCACAATTCGGATTTATTCATTTGGGACCTATCATGAATGAAGGTCATCTAAGGTCAAAAGTGACGTTAAACAGCTACGCCGAAAAATATTATTCAGTCACTCCAATTTCTTTAATATGCAACGATGTTCAGCCTTCACGGAACGTCTAAATTGAGGAATCTTCATGGCATCCGTAAACGTTGCGCCATACTTCTTCAGCAGTGGAACCGGATCGTGTTTGTGTCCCATCTGACACGAACTGGAAACTGACCTAAAAATAAATTAAACGCTACTAAATTGAAAATCAACAATTAGCTCTTTTTCTCCTCCAGATCTTACCCCCCGCCGAATACACATTAAAAAGCAGATCAATGTATTTACACTGCATATAAATGCAAAAAAATAAGCATAAATCAAGTCGAATGGACAGTGTTGTCTGTCTGCATACCAACAGCAGAAATGCTTACCAACGGAAGTCAACAACAATCGCATAGTTGTATCACAATTATCTCTTTAAGCATACCTGTCTAACATCATTTTTTACCTTTAAAAATGATATCGCATATCTTTGTATTCACAGCAATGGCAGAGATGATGGTTTATACTTCAGTCTGGTATATGTGACATGCAGCTGTTGACCAGGGTGTATCGGAACCCATGTAGAGTTCCTGCCCTTATCTCAATGCAAGGACAGCTGTTGAACAAAAATATGTTTATACCACCACGACGTTTATTGGATACGGACAAAGAATACGTCGCCATTTTTTTTCGTCCAAATATATTGATTAAATTGTAAAGTGTTCCAAATTACCATTTGCTATATTTTAACCAAATTAGTTGCAGACAAATAACATAAACACGTATTAGCCAATATAGGTAAATTAGAATACGTCCATTTGTAACAAAAGGTCAGAGTTAGTTATACTGCAGCTCTGAAAAAAAGAGATGAGATGGTGTAAGACCTTGCTTACTGCCTTTGGTAAACAGTATTGCTGTTGGAAAACAGAACGAAAACGCTATCGATTAAACTTGATTTTCAGAGCTATTGCGTTTTAACAATGTTTACGCTGACTCGGACTCGCTTTCGCACCATCGACCCACGTCAGTGTGTTTACGCTTGCGGGCAAAAAAGTGTGTCCCTCGCTGTAAACTGAGGAGCATTGCCCGAGTTTGAGCTTCAACGATGTTAAAACGTCCTAGCTCTATAAATCAAGTCGAATGGAAAGAGTTGTATGTCTGCATACCAACAGCAGTAATGCTTACCAAAAGAAGTAAACAACAATCGCACATCACAATTATCACTTTAAGCATACCTGTCTAACGTCATCTTTGACATTTAAAAATGATATCACTTATCTTTTTATTCACAACTAGAAATGGCGCGGCAGAGGCCGAACCGTATCCCCACGCCGCATGTTTGACCCAGGGGGCGCCCCAGGGTTGGTAATGGGGCCCTGCATAGTTGAGATTGACCGAATTGTCATAAGAGATGTTCAGAATCAATTTGAAGTAAATCGGTGTAGAAATGAAGAAGTTGTGGTAAAAGGCAATTTGGGTGAGCGTGGTCTATGTGGGCGGGAATGCCCCAGGGTTGGTAATGGGACCATGCACAGTTGAGATTGACCGTATTGTCATAAGAGATGTTCAGTATCAATTTGAAGTAAATCGGTGAAGAAATGAAGAAGTTAATGTAAAATAACATTTAAAAAAATGAGTGAAAATCTCTGACGCGGCCCCACCCCAACCCCCATAACTTTTGACCCAGGGGTCAGATCAAAATTCCAAATAGTGCAGGGTCGCACATATGCTCATAGCTTCCATGTGTGTAAGTTTCAAGGTTCTAGTGCTTATAGTGTAGGAGGAGATAGTAGCCAGGACAGACGGACAGACAGACACATAGACGGCGGTGATAACCACAATATCCACACGCTTTTCAAAAAGCGTGGGGATATCAATGGCAGAGATGACGGTCCATACTTCAGTATGGTATAGGTGACCTTAAGCGGTTGGTCATGGTTTCTCGGAGCCCATGTAGAGTTCCTTCCCTTATCCCAATGCACGGACAGCTGTTGAACAAACATATGTAAGAGATACCACCACGACATATATTGGATATACAGACAAAGAATACATCGCCAATATTTTGTGTCCAAATATATTGATTAAATTGTAAAGTGTCCCAAATGACCATGTGCTTTTTTTCCAAATTAGTTGCAGATAAATAGCGTAAACACGTATTAGCATATATAGATAAATAAGAATACGTCCATATGCAACAAAATGTCAGAGTTTACGTTATATTGCAGCACTGAAAAAAGAGACAAGATGATGCAAAACCTTACTTTCTGCCTTTGGTAAGTAAACAGCACTGTTGTTGGAAAACAGAACGAACCCGCTATCGATTAAACTTGATTTTCAGAGCTTAGGCGTTTTAACACTGTTAACGCTAATTCGGACTCGCTTTCGCACCATCGACCCACGTCAGTGTGTTTACGCTTGCGGGCAAAAATGTGTGTCCCTCGCTGTAAACTGAGGAGCCTTGCCCAAGTTTTAGCGCCAACAATGTTTAAACGACTTAGCTCTATAAATCAAGTCGAATAGACAGTGTTATCTGTCTGCATGCTTACCAAAGGAAGTCAACAACAATCGCACATCACAATTATCTCTTTAAGCAAAACTGTCTTACGTCATCTTTGAGCTTTAAAAATGATACCTCTTATCTTTTTATTAACAGCAATGGCAGAGATGAGGATCCACAATTCAGACGGGTATATGTGACCTTCAGCGGTTGGCCATGGTGTATCAGCTGTTCAACAAAAATATGTTAAGAGATACCACCCACGACGTATATTGGATTCAGACAAAGAATTTGTCCCCGATATTTTTTGTCCAAATCTATTGATTTAAGTTTGAAAATGTTCCAACTTACAATGTGCTGTATTTATTCCAAATTAGTTGCAGCGTGAAAACTTTCCATTTACGATAATTGACAGTGTTGACAGTTCAAAACGATCCGTTAAAGTACACATACACATTTAGGCGCACGTGTGAATTGTTTAATACCTATATTTTTCATGGGGAATATAAAACACATATAAATTTGTTTTTAGGTTATGCTCCTTTTCATTAATATCAGCATGTTTTTTTAATACTTCGAGCGGTAAAAATAGTCACCTAAAACAATTTTGTTTTAATAAGTTTTACATCTCTATTATGAATTATTTTTAATTAACTAAACACGGACACAAAACGTATCTTTCTCACAAGCACCGTCTCAATTGCAAAGCACACACCGATACAGCATGCGAAACACAACTTCATATTTACCTAATCAGGTGAACTACACATCAATCCGATTCAATTTCCCGACAACCAATCGTCTAAACAATCAAGTTTCACACCTTACCATATCACCTGAACACATCTCAGAAAGGTGCAATACGCCATTAGAACAATTCAACAGATGAAGTGGTGGTACATATTTAACCCTTTAAATTTGATATTTCTGGGAAACGTTCTTTTGTTCTCAACAGATAGCAGCGATCTTTTGTATTTACGGGTGCTAACAACGGAATAGAAGAAGCTTGTTTATATTCACAGTTCTCAATTTATGAAACGTTTAACATGAGTTAACCAATTACTACAGGTATACTATAGACAACCTCAAAAAATGCTTTATAATCGCTAAAATCGAATATTAAAAAAAAACAAACTAAATATAACAAGAAATATCTTTTAATTAAAAAGGTAGTCGGCGTAAATGCTGACTTTGAAATAAAGTTTGCAATTTACGTATCTAAATAAATTTATTGAAACCAAAAGTTTAACTATTGTTGTTTTTTTCACTTGTAAGTCGCATATTCACCGCATGAAAAGTGTGTTACAATTGTCAAACCACCCATTAGTGTAAGTAGATAAAAAATATACAACGGGAGTGCACATCATATGTGTCCTCGCATGCCTTATAAAGAGTATATTTCTTCACTATCGAAATATATGGTATGTTAATATTTGATTTAAACGCAGTTTTCTTTCGATACATTTAAATCACACTTTCATAGCCGCGTCATGCGGAAATGGGTTTTATGCGTTTCGGCCAGCGTATATTAAACCCAACATGTGCATTTGCAAAGTCTGGTCAGAGCCTATGCTGTTCGCTATAAAATCACTCAATGTGTTATGGTCTCCTTATGTATATCCAGACCAGACTTAGAGATGCGCAGGCTTAGCGGGCTATATATATATGATGGGCGCATATGGATAAGACCTATTTTCGCATTACAAATCCAATTGCGAATTGTACAATTGTAAAATGGCACATTTTAGCACAATGCTTTCGATACAAAATTGAATTCAAAGTAGCAAACGTGTACATAAGGGCAGCCTATCCAAGCGTTCAGGAACGATTTCCAGACGTGCTAACCGAGTACGGCAAACATTGTGGTTGGATAATTGAACGAGTTTCCTCTTATCGTGACACTATACTATATCGGTAATGTTTGTTTTCTCATCTTGAAAGCAACACTGTGTTTATCGATAGTTAATTATATATTCCCCGGACGATTTAGTAAACGAGTACTGACCCTTAAATTCTGCGAGATGGATTTTAATGCGTAATTGTAACTGGGCCACAATTTGTGTCATTGGAACATACCGAGAGTAGTCTGGGATTCCTTACACCAAAGTTCAGAGGTTTTATCTCGAATCAGCCTCCGAAATATTCGAAAATATTCATGCGTGTCTGCAGGCGTTATGTAAAAGTCATTTAAGGGGAAAAGCTGGGTTCAACAGCTACGCCGAAAAAGCACATTATTGCTCTATACCTATGTTTAGGTCTGAGTTGTTGACACCGTGCGAACTGCTAGGATAACAAGTAATGAATAAGCAACAAAGTACGGGTCAATAGGGCTGTCTTTATGACTATATAATTCGTGATTAAAAAGTATTGCACGCACATTTGTTTTTTAATTTATTTTCATCAATTATCTTCTTGTATATTTTGAATTTGTATATGGTGTCAAAATTCAAGTTTTGCACAGGGAATTTTCATCATGAAATTATATTCTTATTGAGATGGGTATTCGATATTACAACAATATTAATTTAATATGAAGGTGACTGCAAATTGTCTTAATATTCAGTTCTCATTACAATCTTTATCATACTTTCTATGCTTTCACAACGTCCAAAAAGGGCGGTGTTGTTGTTATTTTGTCTAAGTTATCTCTTTATCTCTATGAAATAAATAGGATGCTAAAAAGTGCACACATATCTCAACCCGTGCGTGATGACACACTCTTTATAAATTTGAATGGCGTGTGTTCATTTCAAACTTGCGATTAATTTTGAAAAATTAGTTTCGTCTTATCGTGTAAGTACCTGTTATCGAACAGCACCAAATATCGGACGTTTTGTTTTGGTTCTGTATGCACATGCGCAAAAGTGCGCATGACGTCACATTGATAAACAAATGGTCACACATGAAGTCCATGACCTACTTGCCTACTTAGCTTGAAACAAATGCGCCAAAAACAGGTTAAAGGAATGCATTTATTGTTATTTACACCGTTTTGTGTGTTTTTTGCTATTACTTTTTTAATGCATTTATCAAAACGTGCATTTACACACCAAAAATCATATTTCCGTTTGCAATTTTTATTTCAGCAGACGCAGATTTGTTCGCCGAGTCCGGGTCACGTGATAGTCATGTGACTTTGTATATACTGGAGTAGTATTTATGAAGTGTCGGGTAATAGGTCATGTATACATCGGCCGCCATTTTGTTTTGTCTGCTAGAGGTGACAATAATCAGGGAATCATTGTTATGAATTCTTGAAGGTAGTTTGCTGGAAAACTTTACAGATAAATCATTCAATGATTGAACTGTTAGTCATTAGTTAAAACAAAATGTTTTTGTCATTTTAAGTGTTGCAATTTTAAGGTAATTGAACGTAATTTCTTAGGTGTTCGATAACTGGTTCGTCCACCATAAATTATGCAATAGAGAACAACTTTAATGGCTTTAGCGCTTTGATTCTGATCATGTCGCTGCGACGCTTGAACATTTCACAAGCGCTTGCAAGATATAGTCCGAATGCAAACGTGATACATCCATTGTGTCACACCGGTCTTACTAACGTAGTGACGTCACCATTTATGTATAGAATGTGATACATCGGCTATCTTGGATTCCTCCGTAAGATAGGATTTAGGTTACGCATGCGCAATTAATTTCCTTCTATATTACATATAAAATTGTTGATGTTCGATATCAATTTTTACCATGACCAAGCGTTTCAACACTATATCATCATACATCATTGGAAAGATAAATGCATAATCTTTTGAAAAAAATGCATGCCATCAAATTCTATGTGTTGTAACTCAAAATATTTACCTTAGAATAGGCACACCAGTTTTGACACATGTGGAGGCGACCATTTTTACTCAAATAGTATGACCTACATTCAAAGCCGGGAACCATCAACAGAAAAGGTAGAGCACAAAAATGGCTTTTTTTCTTATTGCTTACAAACATACCTTCAAATTAATACCAAAAACAACCATTTGCATTCTATTTTACAAATCCTAGGCAGCATTCCGTGAACAATGTGTGCTATATATCAAATTGACTGCATGTAACCCTGTAAACAGGAGTTCCGGTTTGGGGTTATGTGACCTTTATGAAATAAATCGTCTGCTGATCCAGAGTGGTCCGAATGTTGTCTGCATTCGGCTAACATCCATCCAAACAAGTACGCGCCAATCATCTTTGTTGGCATAATATGCCTAGATAACAGGTGTACAGATATACAGTTAATTTATGGGGGTCCATAATGTTGCGTGTCCCCTAATAATGGTCAATATCGATCTATTACAACATTACACGTTGCGTTATAACATTTAAACGTTTGCTAAATGTAGTTCTTTGTTTTATTTTAACTATTTCAGTGGTGTTTTACCAATACACAGTTACCGTGTTTGTTGAGGTAGTGGGATTTTGATTTTATATTTACAATTAAATGGCATAATGCGTCTCGTTTGATTGCTCCCTCCTTTTAACAAGATGGCCCTAGTTCGCTTACCTGAGAGGAGTCGGTTCATTCAATCTTTACCAAATGTCAAACTTGACCTAGATATTGTCAAGACAAACATCCTGGTCAAGTTTCATCATTATTTCATCTGCAAGTCATGATCAATGTACCTATGAAGTTTCTTGATCCTAGGCGTAAGCATTCTTGAGCTATCATCCGGAAACCATTTTTCTAAGTTGAGTCACCATGACCTTGACAGCCATTGTGTGAATACGTTTTTTGGCACTGTGACCTTGACCTAGTGACCTGAAATCAATAGGGGTCATCTGCGAGTTATGATCAATATACCTATGAAGTTTCATGATCCTAGGCATAAGCGTTCTTGAGTTATCATCCTGAAACCATTTTACTATTTCAGGTCACCTTGACCTTTGACCTAGTGACCTGAAAATCAATAGGGGTCATCTGCGAGTCATGATCATTGTACCTATGAAGTTTCATGATCCTAGGCATAAGCGTTCTTGAGTTATCATCCAGAAACCATTTTACTATTTCAGGTCACTGTGACCTTGACCTTTGACCTAGTGCCCTGAAAATCAATAGGGATCATCTTCCAGTCATGATCAATGTACCTATGAAGTTTCATGATCCTAGGCATAAGCGTTCTTGAGTTATCATCTGAAAACCATTTTACTATTTCGGGTCACCATGACCTTGACCTTTGACCTTGTGATCTGAATATCAATAGGGGTCATCTGCGAGTCATGATCAATGTACCTATGAACTTTCATGATCCTAGTCCTAAGTGTTCTTGGGTTATCACTCGGAAACCATTTTACTATTTCGGGTCATCGTGACCTTGACCTTTGACCTAGTGACCTGAAAATCAATAGGGGTTATCTGAGTGTCATGATCAATGTATCTATGAAGTTTCATGAACCTAGGCATAAGCGTTCTTGAGTTATTACCCGGAAACCATTTAACTGCTTTGGGTCACCGTGACCTTTGACCTAGTGACCTGAAAATCAATAGGGGTCATCTGAGTGTCATGATCAATGTATCTATGAAGTTTCATGATCCTAGGCATAAGTGTTCTTGAGTCATCATCCGGAAACTATTTTACTATTTCGGGCCAACATGACCTTGACCTTTGACCTAAAAATCAATAGGGGTCATCTGCGAGTCATGATCAATGAACCTATGAAGTTTAATTATCCTAGGCATAAGCGTTCTTGAGTTATCATCCTGAAACCATTTTACTATTTCAGGTCACCTTGACCTTTGACCTAGTGACCTGAAAATCAATAGGGGTCATCTGCGAGTCATGATCATTGTACCTATGAAGTTTCATGATCCTAGGCATAAGCGTTCTTGAGTTATCATCCAGAAACCACTTACTATTTCAGGTCACTGTGACCTTGACCTTTGACCTAGTGCCCTGAAAATCAATAGGGATCATCTTCCAGTCATGATCAATGTACCTATGAAGTTTCATGATCCTAGGCATAAGTGTTCTTGAGTTATCATCTGAAAACCATTTTACTATTTCGGGTCACCGTGACCTTGACCTTTGACCTTGTGATCTGAATATCAATAGGGGTCATCTGCAAGTCATGATCAATGTACCTATGAACTTTCATGATCCTAGGCCTAAGTGTTCTTGGGTTATCACTCGGAAACCATTTTACTATTTCGGGTCATTGTGACCTTGACCTTTGACCTAGTGACCTGAAAATCAATAGGGGTTATCTGAGTGTCATGATCAATGTATCTATGAAGTTTCATGAACCTAGGCATAAGCGTTCTTGAGTTATTACCCGGAAACCATTTAACTGCTTTGGGTCACCGTGACCTTTGACCTAGTGACCTGAAAATCAATAGGGGTCATCTGAGTGTCATGATCAATGTATCTATGAAGTTTCATGATCCTAGGCATAAGTGTTCTTGAGTCATCATCCGGAAACCATTTTACTATATCGGGCCAACATGACCTTGACCTTTGACCTAGTGACCTGAAAATCAATAGGGGTCATCTGTGAGTAATGATCAATGAACCTATGAAGTTTCATGATCCTAGGCATAAGCGTTCTTGAGTTATCATCTGGAAACCATTTTACTATTTCGAGTCATCGTGACCTTGAC
Source organism: Dreissena polymorpha (assembly GCF_020536995.1). Classification (NCBI taxonomy): domain Eukaryota; kingdom Metazoa; phylum Mollusca; class Bivalvia; order Myida; family Dreissenidae; genus Dreissena; species Dreissena polymorpha. The sequence continues at coordinate 3,692,239 of NC_068364.1, forward strand.
CTAGTGACCTGAAAATCAATAGGGGTCATCTGCGAGTCATGATCAATGTACCTATGAAATTTCATGATCCTTGGCATAAGCGCTCTTGAGTTATCATCCGGAAACCATCTGGTGGACGGATGGACCGACATGAGCAAAACAATATAACCCCTCTTCTTCGAAAGGGGGGGGGGGGGGGGGGGGGGAATAATGTGAAAACTGCCCCCCTCCCAGCAGCCATGTTATTCAACTGACGGGAACCATTTTTGAACTCAACTCTCGTATCAAGAAAACAAATTTTCTGAGCAAATTTCATGAAAATTGGGCCAAAAATGTGACTTCTACTGTGTTCACATGATTTCACTATAAACATATAGAGAAAAATGCCCCGCCCACTGGCATTCAAATGCCTACTGTTATTTTGCTTATTTAATTTTATTTGACTTGAATGAAATAAAGAAAGACAACATAAATAAGTGTAGATTTTGATGCAAAACGGGTCCTGCCCCCTTCCACACCAACCCCCTTTCGTGTTTTAATTGCTTTAAAGTAGTGTAGATTTTGATTAAGATCATTTACGATATATATAAAAATCGACATGCAAAATGGGTCCTGCCCCCTTTCACACCAACCCACTTTCGCGCTGTCTCGCCGCTGTTCCTGACCAAAATCCTTTGGAAATGCAGGATTTGTTATGCACTTTGACCTAGTAAAGTTAACTTGACCTTTCAATGAGGAGCATGTCACTTGTATGTGACACATTGTTTGGTACTGGGGAATACTTATCCATAATGTTATTCAAATATCAACAGTAATGTTTCAATTATAGAAATGAAATTGATTATCCAGCTATGAGCTTTAATTGTGACCTTCACCTTTGACAAAGGAGGATTGGAAATCATCAAAACCTTTCGCCTAGTCATGAGCATCTTAACCCTTTGCATGCTGGGAAATCTGTCGTCTGCTAAAATGTCGTCTGCTGAATTCTAAAATTAGCATTTTCTTCGATTTTTTTTCAAAGAATACTATCAGAATAGAAAACAGTTTGGATCCAGATGAGACGCCACGTTCTGTGGCTTCTCATCTGGATCCAAACTGTTTGCAAAGGCCTTCAAAATTCAGTTCACTGAAAGAGTTAAGCTCAGTTATTCCAATATTTAATGACATTGATGTTGAATCGAAATTTGATATAAAAAATATCAAACAGTCTGTCAGCAATATGTGTAATATTAATAAAACTATCTCACATAAACAATGTTATTACTCAAGCATTTATTAACCAATTATTGGGAAAAAATCACAAGTTTTATTATAACAGTGTCTTTAACACGGAATTGAAATATGTAATAAGCAAACATGATATATTACCATTGTAAAAAGTTTTGAAATACAGCTGTCTTTTGATAACCTTTATGTGACCTGCAAGAGCTATTGGAAGGCAAACACAATACAAGATAAATGGTAAATAATGGAGACCGCTAATGCTGCATACATTCCATCAAGAACTATTGCAGAAGTTTTTTTGTTTTGTTTTTTTAAATATTTTGTTAAATAGCCTGTGCTTAGTTTTGCTTGCAGGAACATTTTGAAAATAATAAGCTGACGCAAAAAAAACATTAATTAGATTATAAACCACTTCTGCATGTATTGACTGATGCAAGGCAGTGATCACAGCTATAGCTTCATGTTCAGTATTGCCTTGTTTATATTGATCTGAATTGATCACTTTCATCTTTATTCAAAGACTACAAGATGAAGACAAGAATTTCTCTCCTGATAAGATTTATGGAGTTTTATTATTCCTATATATCCCTATCACAACTGTTGATAAGTTGAGTTGTTTTGGTTTAAATACATAATCATTTATTATGGTGATTAACAAACAGAACATTAACAATATTCTAATTTCATATTAATAGAATCAACCACTGCTCTTTGATGTTCACTGTGTAAAAAATAATACCAACATTAAATTATATGAATACAGTATTACTTTAGAAATAGATATAAAAAAGTTGTTCACAAAGTTGCTGAAAAAATAACAAGTCCATGTAAAGCAAGAAAAGCATTTGTTCTTCACAGTTTAATGGAGACTATTTTAGTTATCAGAACATTATGTTATAATTTATTCAATTATTTTTTTACAAAGAAATAAAGCAGAGACATAGATAAAAAAGAAAAGATAGTATACTGTGTAAGAAAGAACATGCTGGGATAAAAAAGAATGTTGTTACAGCATAGTTTATAACATCAAGTCATTTGAAGAAAGGAAAACCAGCATAATATGTAACTGTATTAAAAAGTACTTAACTGTACTACAAAGTACATGTTTCAAATAGTATATAAAGAGTCACCTTTTTTAAAATTGTATAATAAACAACAAGTGCTACAAAATAGAGGCAATAAAATACACACGTTCATACATGTAGATATTAAAAGCAGATTTGGGTCCTACATGTAGATATGTATAAAACCATCTGGTTAACAAAAATTGACACGCTAACAAAACATAAAACAAGAGCACCGCCTTGCGGGTGCAGACCGCTCATCTATTTTCTTTTTAAAGGTGAAGGGACTCTCATTTTCAATCACAAAGGAGGGAGGGGTGGAGTGAAGAGCGGTGCATTGTGTGGGGGTGTGGACATTTATTACATTTTCTTCCAAAAATGCGAAAAAAAGGGAAAAAAAAATCGGGGGGGGGGGGGGGGGGTGGGGGGGGGTTGGGGGGGGGGGGGGGGGATTCTTGGGTGCGATGGTTGGACGGTATTTCAAACATAAATAATAAAAATAAATATTTGTGTTTTTTAACCGTTTCATAAAAAAAAATGGGGGGGGGGGGGGGGGGGTGAGGTGGGGGGGTATAGTGTGAGGGTGTGGTGGTAATTTGTGAGATGATCTTAAAAAAAAAAAAAAAAAAAAAAAATAGGGGGGGGGGGGGGATTCGGGTGGGGGGGATTCTTGGGTGCGATGGTTGGACGGTATTTCAAACATAAAATAATCAAAATAAATAGTTTTGTTTTTTAACCGTTTTAAAAAAAATTGGGGAGGGGGTGGGGTGGGGGGGGGGGTATAGTGTGAGGGTGTGGTGGTCATTTGTGAGATGATCTTAACAAAAAAAAAAAAAAAAAAAAAAAAAAAAAAAAAAAAAAATAGGGGGGGGGGGGGCACGGGCGATGGTTTGGGTGGAGTCTATTGTGGTATGTCAGGTAAGAGTAGTTTTGTCAAAGTATCAATCAAATCTAATCATAAATAAAGAAGTTATGGCAATTTTAGAGAAATTTAATAATTTGACCTTGAGAGTCAAGGTCATTCAAAGGTCAAGGTAAAATTCAACTCGCCAGGTACAGTAACCTCATTATAGCATGAAAGTTTTTGAAGTTTGAAAGCAATAGCCTTGATACTTAAGAAGTAAAGTGGATCGAAACACAAAATTTAACCATATATTCAAAGTTACTATGTCAAAAAAGGGCCATAATTCCGTAAAAATGACATCCAGAGTTATGCAACTTGTCCGTTTACTGTACCCTTATGATAGTTTGCGAGTGTTCCAAGTATGATAGCAATATCTATGATACTTTAGGGGTAAAGTGGACCAAAACACAAAACTTAACCAAACTTTCAATTTTCTAAGTATAAAGGGCCCATAATTCCGTCCAAATGCCAGTCAGAGTTACATAACTTTGCCTGCACAGTCCCCTTACGGTAGTTAGTAAGTGTTGCAAGTATGAAAGCAATAGCTTTGATACTTAAGGAATAAAATGGACCTTAACACAAAACTTAACCAAAATTTTCAATTTTCTAAGTATAAAAAGGGCACATAATTCTGTCAAAATGCACGCCAGAGTTATCTAACTTTGCGTGCCCAGTCCTCTCATGATAGTAAGTAAGTGTACCAAGTTTGAATGCAATAGCATTGATACTTTTTGAGAAAAGTGGACCTAAACGCAAAACTTAACCGGACGCCGACGCAGACGCCGACGCCAAGGTGATGACAATAGCTCATAATTTTTTTTCAAAAAATAGATGAGCTAATAAAAGAGTGTATGGGGCCATCTTCCAACAGATTAATTGACCGAAAAAAAAGTAACAATGATGTTAATAACTGTGAGCCTCTTGTATTAAACTTTATAACACAAACCATTACAATTAACTTTTATCTGAGGTTAAAAAAACACAAATAAGGCAAAACCAACAATCAACCATGTGCTGATCAATTAAAAAAAAAAAGCTTGCATTCTCTTTTATGTGCCTTCTTCCAAAATATTGCAAAGTCATTTTCATCTCTTTGTTCCTCAGAAATTGTATGAAAGATTATACATACATATGAATCACTCAAAAGGAACTACAGCTCTCATATAATCTGCCTTAATATAATACTGTATGCCTCATAATCATAATATATATATACATAGATTTTCTCACACCAACAGAACATTTATCAAAAATCACACACCAACAAAATATTTGTAAAAAAATCTATCAAATCTCACAAATAGCGCCCAGCCCCAAAGAAACACTGAGCATAAGGATACCAACAGTCTCAAGATGATTATGCTTTTCAATCAACTCGAAACACATTTCCCTCAACAGAGAAATCATTTATACAAATATTCTAATAAAGTTTCATAACAATTATGCCCAAAAAGTACAACTACTAGTGTGTTCTGAAGCTTTTTCTTTAATTTGACCTAGGGTTTGATCCTACCTGACGCAAGTTTCAAACTCAGCCGAGATATTATTGGGAAAAATGTTCTGACGAAGTTTCGTAAAGTTTGGGCAATCAAAATTTGGCCTAATCTGTTTTAAAGCTTTTTCTTCAATTTTACCTCATGACCTAAGCTTTGAACTATGCTTGACAATAACCCCAAAACGGCTCATTTCAAGCAGGTGCAAAACTGAAAAATTAATAATATCAGTCCCACAATTTGGTGCCTATTCCACTCTGAACACGCATAAAAACTAAACATTGATAAATTTACACAACATAACCACTTCCTGTCCCTATGTTGAGGCTTTGTACTATCCCAGATATGAACAAAAATCCCTACTCCACCCACCCCATAATGTTATTGTTAAATACAATAAATAACCTTAATTATAGCAGCTCCTTCCACCGAAAGCTTCTAACAAACCAACATCCCTCCCCTTAAAAAAACAACATTTTTTTGCTCCCTCTTTCTAGGGACACTTAAACTAAAATGTATATACAGGCAACAACGACGACAACAAAGTTATTTTCTCTGTTGTTGGTTTCTTTAATTTGCCGTCTAAAAGAACTTAATCCTATCGCCCATTCCTTGTGCCAGACTGTCAATGCTGGGATCGGAGCCCTCGCCCTCCTCGATGCGGCTGAAGCTGGGCACACTCGAGATGCCTGTGATTGGTGCCAGAAGGCCATGGGCATTGGGATTGACGGCATACACAACCCGCATCGTGTTGGTGGAACCGCTACCGGGCTTCCAGCCTGTCGGGTAAGAAAATTAGTCTTTAAAAGGGACTTGTTCACATATTGATTTATGAAATTCATATCAGGAAACCAATGCATGAATATTTTTAAATGTCATCAAATGCATTAACTATCGCAACTAATATTAACAGTATTCAAAATTAATTATAATGTAAAGAAAAACGTGGAAGGGGAAAGTTTGGCCTCTGCCTTGATTCAAGCCCAAACGATTTAGGAGCAAAACCTTATGAGTTACGACCAACCCATTCAGGTTTTCAAAAGAATATTTCAGAATTTCATGTACACAAACTTTCCAAATCATCACTATCTATTTCAATTGATGATCACCCATAAATGAAAGATTATTTTAAATAAATTTTTTGGTTTCTTTCTCCCTTAAAAAAAAGTGTACACTTTTGTTAATGCTTTATAATTTGGTAATGCACTTTTTGCTCTTTTATTAGTGAACTGTGTGATAGTTTGCAAGTGAATTTCTTGCTCTTTTGTTAGTTAATGTTTAGGGCCTAAAGTTTAAGGTCCATTGGTTCATGAGCCCCTCCTTAATACTACCTCTTGTTATTTTCTGGCTAATGAGGCAAAGACAACAAATCAATCGATACTTGCCCCTTTTCAGTCGCATTGGCACCTCACCTGATACAATTACAACTGGGTCTCCGACCTTAATGAAGCCTCTATCCATGCCAATCCCTATGCCCTTGTAGATACGCCTATCCACGTCCACTGTCCATTCGTTCATAACTCCGTCTGAAAACAGTAACAAATGGCGTAAAACTGCCGTTTCAGAGGAGATTTGTGTACAGTTTCACTCTACAGTTTATACTTTGTTAAGTAGCCAGTCAATGTAAGTGGCTAAAGTTCCCGCTTAAGGAAGGTGACCACTTTTTAGATGGTTGGTCAGCTGAACGTATCATCTTCATTCAAAGAGACTGTCGCCATCAGAAAAACACTTTCTCAAACATGCCATAAGTTTGTGACAAAAGTTTAAAGTCATTAGCTCCAGTTGCAAAACGCAGATCCTCACTTGTCCTTTTATTGCCTACTAATGAACACACTCACTAGCTAAGTGTGTGTGTAATGACACAAGTAAGGCATGGGTTACCTTTATTGCATGCTGATGTTAAGGCATACATATCTATATTCCCAGCAAATTTAATGCATTTATAAATATATTTCATGAAAATGTGGGACATGCATATTATATAATTATATTCTACATCACACAACATTAAAACAATCTAAACAATAGCTGTCTCCATAGGATGACATATGCCCCCAATAAACGCTTTGATAGAAGTTATGAGCATTTTTCGAAACCTAAACGCAGATTTCAAAACCTAAACGCGGACCCTAAGATCAAGGTCAAGGGGGTCAAAATTTGTGAGCTTATAGAAAGGCCTTGTCCATTCACATGCATACCAAATATGAAGGTTACATCTGAAGCAACATAGAACTTATTAGCATTTTTCAAAACCTAAACCCAAAGTGTGACAGACTGACAGATGGACCGACAGACAGTGCGATCACTATATGCCCTCCTTCGGCATAAGACCAATACATATCTTATATTGTTGATTGAAGACTTGCCTTTTATAGTACAACATTTATACATTCTCATAGCCTGCAATCAACATATCTAACTCTTTCAGTGCTGGAACCGAATTTTGAAGGCCTTTGCAAACAGTTTGGATCCAGATGAGACGCAACAGAACATGGCGTCTCATCTGGATCCAAACTGTTTGCTATTCTGATAGTATTCTTTGAAAATAATCGAAGAAAATGCTTATTTTAGAAATTCGGCAGATGACATTTTAGCAGACGACAAATTTCCCAGCATGTAAAGGGCTAATTTTCCTAACTTTTCACTAGCTGAAAATTAAAATTCCTTAAATGCCAATAGTCTACAAGTGACATATCCAATTTGGAAAATACTACACTTCATTGTTGTATAAAATCTATATATGCCTATACACTTAAAGATCTCACATGAATTCACAAACATAAAATATTGAAAACTTGACAAGTTGATATAGTTTTCACCTCCAACTCAGACCTAGACTCAAACATATCCTTCATATTGTAAAAATATTCATCCTGATGTATCATCAAGACTGAGTCGTTAATCTTGACCTCTAGAGTAGGAATAGGTCGTTTTAAGAATTGACCTGTTGACCTAGTTTTTGGACAGAACTGCAAACTCCTGAGATTCAAACGCAGCCTGACCAGGTTTCAAGCTTACACTATAACTGTTGCCCATTGAAAGGTAAGAATTGTTTAAATATTTGACCTAGGGACCAAGTTGCTTATCTAGAAGCATGTGACCCGGGTTTGAACTTTGTCTAGATATAAAGATAAACAGTCTGACCAAGTTTCATAAGATGGAGTAATAAATGTGGCCTCAAGAATGTTTTTATAAGATTTAAACTGGTGACCAGTTTTTTTGTTTCAACCAGATTTGAAAACCGCCCCAGAATATGTCAAGCTAAAAATTTCTGAAAACTTTCATCAAGATTGGAAGAAAAATGTGGCCTCTTTAGTGGCAACCAGATAAATTTGGTGATGCAACTAACACACTGCAAGCCACACGAAGACAAACATGGGGTGATCACAATAGCTCACCTGGACCAATCCATGTTTATGTGAGCTAAAATGCCTAATCTTTGAACAAGTCTCTTAAAGATGCTTGTACATAATGTAAGCATGATAACATTTAGACAAAGAGTCCAAAACCTTGAAGATTACATTTAAAAAGCATTAAGGCGTACAATTTGATGTTACTCATTTACTTAATAAGCAAGTGCAGAAAAATTTATATTTGGAATGATATACAATTTGCAAACTAAAAATTGAACAGTAAAATTGATAAAACACTGAACAGTATAAAAATTCAAACTTTAAATGTTAACGAAAAACAACAACAACAACAGCAAATTAATGTTAATCCTTGAATTAACAAAAATATAACTGGTATCAACTAGGGCTTGTCACAGTAGTAATGGATATCCCCAAAGGCAGCATGTCATTTTGTCTAGCAAGTTGGAATACTAAAGTAATAGACATTCTAAAGTTTGAATTGGGGCATAACCTCAGACATTTTTAATTAAGGATGAAAACTAGACACCTGTAGGCAACATGTTGAGCCTTAAAGTCCCCGTTCGCGGAGATATATATGGGCAGAATCATAAGAAAACGTGTTTTTATTGAAAATATCACTGTAAATTCGGTTGAAAACAAACAATATGGCAATTTTTATTTTGGGGTCGAGTACAGTAAATTTTGAAAACGACCTAATTAATATTCATAATTTGACACGTTTATTCAAACCTAAACAAACAAAATTGTGGATAGGGGCGAATTTAGCGGAGAGAAGGTAAGAACAAATGCATATACATCTGTTACAGACAGAAAATGAATTGTAACGCTAAGTTTTTCTAAATCTATGTATTTATCTTCCATATGCTAATAATGTTTAGCGAAAGCTAAATATAGATATAATTTGCATAACTCTCGACGCTGCAATGATTTTCGCCAATTGCATGTATTTATGATCATTTAAATATTATTGTATCAATTCAAAGCTGATTTTGACCAAGTTTTCGATGTCAACCTCATTAAAAAATTTATTTCAATGAATTTATGTACTTTATTTCTCGCTATACGATTTATATGCAAAACAACGATCTATTCCGTGAATGGGGACTTTAAGTCAATAATGTTTGCAATTATTTATTAAGCTGAACCATTCACATGTATGATCTTTGGCATTTAGTGTAACCTTGACCTTTTATAAACATGTGACACACCTTCTCTACATGGTTAACAGTTTTGGTAAAATTATTCGAAAATTACAGGATGAATGATATAGTTACAGCCTGAACAAGCTTTTTATTGCAAAATGTAACTTTTTACCATTATATGTGTCTAGACCTTTGAGGTAAGATGGTTGTTGTTACACATTACACACAGTCTCCACATGATAAATATTTGTGGTAGATAATTTTAAAATTGCATTATGAATGATGAAGTTTCAGTCTGGACAAGCTGTTTGTATGCAACATTCAATCTTTGATCTTTAAGATTGACCATGACCTTGACGGTAAGAATAATTTTTACATGCATGACACATTTTCTCATGGTGGACTTTTGTGGTTAATTATTTTGAATTGCATGATGATTGACACTATTTTTAGAGTCCCATTAAGCTCTTTTTTTACATTTGACAAATGTATAACCTCAAGTAAAAGACCGTGACCTATGAGATTGGGAGACAGGTTTACACATGACATCCTTCATTGTAGTCATTTGTGGTTAGTTATTAAACAAGAGCACTGCATAACAGGTGCCAACGCTCGGCTGCCGGTGCATTTTTTAATAAATAAAAGTTTGTCTAATTTTTTGTTTTTGTTAAGAGGTCACAGTGACCTTGACCTTTGACCTAGTGACCCACAAATGGTTGTGGCGTGTAGAACTCATCAAGGTGCATCTACATATCAAGTTTCTAAGTTGTAGGTAGAAGCACTTTGACTTTACAGCAAACTGTCAAAGTTTTAGCACGATGCAGGCGGACGTCAGGCGGCGAACTTCAGACAGCGGATGACACGACGAGCTGGCTATGACAATACCTCGAGTTTTCTCCGAAAACAGCCGAGCTAAAAATTGCATGATTCACCACAAAGGTACAGTCAGGATAAGCTTTATAATTGCCAAATTTGACCTTTGACCTCTATGTGGGATCTTTACCATTTAAGTAAGGCAATGGAAGTAACACTTGATTTATCGTCTCATGATGGTAAAAATTTGCAGAAAGTTTGTTTTTAAAAGTTTTTTTTTTAAATTGACCAATTAATTACAAAGTTACAGTCCCGTCAAGCTGGAAGGGACACACACACATGACTGCTATATCAAGCTTTCCACTAGCGTCTCCACATGCACAACTTCGGACACCATGCTCAATGTTTAAAACACACTAAGTGACCCTGTGACCTAGTTTTCAAACTTGGCCTAGACATCATCTAGATACAACTTCTGACCAAGTTTGGTGAAGCTGGGATGAAAACTACTTGAAATAGAGAGTGGACACCATGCTAAATGTTTAATATGCACCCGTGACCTTGTTTTTGACCAGGCATGACCCATATTCGAACCTGAACTACACATCATCTAGATACAACATCTGACCAAGTTTGGTGAAGATCGGATGAAAACAACTTGAATTAGAGAGTGGACACTTAATACGGACCGACCAACAGACAGACAAACAAGTTCACTCCTATAAACCTCCCAATACTTGTTTGTTGGGGTATAATGCAGCCAAGTCTATATGTTACATGGTTAGAAGTGAAGCAGTTGTACAAGGTTGAGGCTATAGACAGACAAACGGCCATGGTGAATCCAGTAAACCATCCTTTACTTCGTAGTGGAATCAAAGCAAATATACCACTGATTACCCCTAATAAACTTAAAAAATGTCAGACACTTTGTGGGGAATTAATAACATTTCAAACTTGTTATAAACTTGCAACAAATAGTTACATGTAACTATAGTAACAATCTATACTTACAACACTATACTGCCATACATTTATTGTAGAAAGACGCCAAGAGTTCATTGATGTCAGTGATTCTCGGGATATCAATCCATTTTTTCTTCTTTTTTTCAATCTCAATTTTCTAAGTAAGGTCTGAATATTTCCCCCAAAATGTGCACATTATTTTAACATGCAAATATACCCACCCCTAAATTGATTGATCAAAATTCCATCTAACTTGCAGTTTTTGGTTTTAGCATGATCACTCCATTTCATGTCCATTCATGCAGAAGAAAGGGGTGACTTGAAGAATAAGAAATTAATAAAGGGATCATATGAAAATAGTATTTGCTCTGGTATAGGTAGACATACGCCAAATATGATGTGAGTGGTATATAAGATTCATATGAATGGGCTAAACAGCTGGGAGAACAATTTGTTTCTAAACATTCTCAAGTATTGATAGTTCAAAAGATGAATAAAATGATGCGAGGATAATGATGAGTTGAATGTTTAAAAAGACTGCTACACTGTAATATGATATTTAAGAGTTGATGGTTAAAAAGACTGCTACACTGTTATATAAACATTGAAGAGTTGATGGTTAAAAAGACTGCTACATTGTTACATGAACAATGATGAGTTGATGGTAAAAAATACTGCTACATTTTTACATGAACATTGATGAGTTGATTGTCAAAAGGACTGCTAAATTGATGCACAAATATTGATGAGTTGATGGTTAAGACAATGTTACGTGTTAATTGATCAATTGATGATGGAATAGACTGCTAAACCAAAGAGTTGATATTGATATGTTGATTTTTAAAAAGACTGCTTCACTGATGATGAAAATGTGAAATTTACGAATGGAAGGGATTGATAATATTCTTATTTAAATTAATTTAGTTATTAAAGGGACGCGTTCACAGATTTTAGTTCTTTTGAAAACACTGTATTATGTTTATTTGGAATAAGACATTAATTGGGTACTTAACTGTTTTTCAACAATGCTTTATGTGCAGTTTTACTTGATGTTTTTTTATTTTGACAATTGTTTTAGTAATATGCTATAAGTTATTTAACCTAACTACTTAAATAATTGCATCATTTAAATTGATTTTAGCACAAACTGTATACCTGTTCGGATTTGTTCAAAATCCTCTAAAAATGAGTCTGTGGGAGCATTAACACAGTTTAATTACACGTGAAAAAGAAAGAACAATCACTTTTAATCAGAAAGTAAAGGAGCTAATTATACTACAAGCTTAGCCAAAATATTACAATTGCACGCACAGAACACAAAATGAACAGATTTGTGCAAAAAAATCACCAAAATTATTACCTTAATGTCTTACTCCAGAAACGAATAATACCGTTTTAAAATATATTATGTCTTGAATAGTCATATATATCTATAATACAAAGAGCTATCTCAATACAGTGCACTCCATGACTTGTCTTGTTCTGCCTCAAGTTTCAGGCATTTTTCTGAATTGAACTGTTTTGATAGTAGCTTAGATATATAAGCAATCGAAATATTAAGTATTTGTCTAATTAAAAAAACACTTAGCCTGAGCCTTGATTTTAAGAGGAAGTTATTCTTCTTTATCCTTTATGATCTTTATCCAATATGCAAACATGAAGTTGTTTACATATGCATTTATCATCATAGCTTATTTTAAAGCATTTTTCTATAATAAGTATCATATTCATTGACCTTGATAACACATCCCCCATTAAGTCCCTGGACATAATGATTGACCTTGATAACACATCCCCCATGAAGTCCCTGGACATAAAGATTGACCTTGATAACACATCCCCCATGAAGTCCCTGGACATAAAGATTGACCTTGATAACACATCCCCCATGAAGTCCCTGGACATAAAGAATGTATACATGTAACATGTTTCATTACCATTTCTCAATTTGTTATCAAATTAATAAGTATAAAGATTTTTTTTCCACTATCAGTGCCTTTTACCTTCATTCCACATACACTTTATGCAATCCCATGCTTGATATTTTATCATTTATGTATGAGGTTTCAATGTTATAGCTTAATTGTTAGTAAGTGACTAAGCAGAATCGATTTTTCTATGTTTAGTAACAGTGACCTTGATAGTGATGCATGCATGTCAAATGCAACACAAGAGATACAAAACTCAGCCAATGGGGTCATTTCAATATGGGGAATAAATGTTAAACGTTTGAGCGACATTCGTCTAGGTGTTCCTGAGAAACTAGCTCCCCCCCAAAAATATCTTCTTTTTTTGTCCATATGCAAAATACTTAGTATCTGTGACACTAGTTAAGTGAAAAACTTTTACCTGCTTAAGTGCACATGTAAACTTCTGTGCATATATTGGACCCATATTTTGATACATTTCAAACAAGAAACACCAAACTTGGCCTGTAGGCTTATTTTAAAATGGAGAATACATGCTTTACCTTTGAATGTAGTCCCTAAAGACATTTCTAAGAAACCAGCATAACAAACAAGAGCTGTCAAAAGACAGTACGCTCGACTTTTCGAGTGCTTGAAAGTATAAAGGGGAAATTGTTCATATTCAATAATGTCAAGGTAATATAGTCATATTATAACTGGAAGAGGACCATAATTGAAACATATTAATCGCTTATGTTTAAAGAAGTGGTACATTATAGACGATTCTGAGTTCAAGTATATTTTCCAAAATCTATTGAACATTTGTAAAGACATAAAACAAACTAATAAGATTATATTTTAAGTTTGATAGCAATAGCTTGGGTGTGATGGTTGGATGGTCTTTCAATAATAAAATCATAAAAATAAATATTTGCATTTTTTTACCATTTTTCAAAAAAAAAATTCTTTGTGTGTGTGTGTGTGGGGGGGGGGGGGGGATTGGAGAGGGGGAATCATGTGGGTGTGTGGTCATTTATTACATGATATTTCAAAAATAAGAAGAAACAAGAGATGTGTTTGTCAAAAACACTATGTCCCCTACTGCGCCGCTTTGAAGCCATATATTTGACCTTTGACCTTGAAGGATAATCTTGACCTTGACTTTTCACCACTGAAAATGTGCAGCTCCATGAGATACACATGCATGCCAAATATCTAGTTGCTGTCTTCAATATTGCAAAAGTTATGGCAAATGTTAAAGTTTGACACAAACAAACACACAAACCAACAGACAGGGCAAAAACAATATGTCCCACACTAAAGTGGTGGGGGACATAAAAAAAAGGATTTTTTATTTATTTTTTTTTGGAGGGGGGGGATTCTGGGTTGGGGGCTGGGGGATGGTTTGGGTGGAGTCCATTGTGGTATGTCAGGTAAGGGTTGTAGGAAAGTGTTGTAAGAGCTGTGTTCGTGACACACAATTCCCCCTACTGCACCGCTTTGAAGCCAAATCTTTGACCTTTGACCTTCAAGGATGACTTTGACCTTTCACCACTCAAAATGTGCAGCTCCATGAGATACGCATGCATGCCAAATATCGAGTTGCTATCTTCAATATTGCAAAATTTGACCTTTGACCTTGAAGGATGACTTTGACCTTTCACCACTCAAAATGTGCAGCTCCATGAGATACACATGCATGCCAAATATCGAGTTGCTATCTCCAATATCACAAAATTTGACCTTAAGGGATGACCTTGACCTTTCACCACTCAAAATGTGCAGCTACATGAGATATGCATGCATGCCAAATAACGAGTTGATATTTAATATTGCAAAATTTGACCTTGACCTTTGATCTTGAAGGATGACCTTGACTTTTCACTACTCAAAATGTGAAGCTCCAAGAGATATGCATGCATGCCAAATATTGAGTTGCTATCTTCAATATTGCAAATTAAGACCTTTGACCTTGCCCTTTGACCTTTCACCACTCAAAATTTGCAGCTCCATGAGATACGCATGCATGCCAAATATCAAGTTGCTATCTTAAATATTGAAAAATTGGACCTTTGACCTTGAAGGTTGACCTTGACCTTTCACCACTCAAAAAAGGCAGCTCCATGAGATACGCATGCATGCCAAATATTGAGTTGCTATCTTCAATAGCACAAAATTCGACCTTGAAGGATGACCTTGACCTTTCACCACTCAAAATGTGCAGCTACATGAGATATGCATGCTTGCCAAATATCGAGTTGATAATAAATATTGCAAAATTTAACCTTGACCTTGAAGGATGACCTTGACCTTTCACCACTCAAAATGTGCTGCTCCAAGAAATATGCATGCATGCCAAATATTGAGTTGCTATCTTCAAAATTGCAAATTTTGACCTTGATCTTTGACCTTGATGGATGACCTTGACCTATCACCACTCAAAATGTGCAGCTCCATGAGATACGCATGCATGCCAAATATCGAGTTGCTATCTTCAATATTGCAAAATTTAACCTTTGACCTGGACGGATGACCTTGACCTTTCACCACTCAAAATGTACAGCTCCACAAGATACACATGCATGCCAAATATCAAGTTGCTATCTTCAATATTGCAAAATTGATGACCAATGTTAAAGTTTTTGGACGGATGGACGGACGCCATATATTTGACCTTGAAGGACAACCTTGACCTTTCACCACTTAAAATGTGCAGCTCCATGAGATACACATGCATGCCAAATATCAAGTTGCTATCTTCAATATTGCAAAATTTGACCTTTGACCTTGACCTTTCCCCACTCAAAATGTGCAGCTCCATGAAATACACATGCATGCCAAATATCAAGTTGCTATCTTCAATATTGCAAAATTTATCCTTTGACCTTGAAGGTTGATCTTGACTTTTACCACTCAAAATGTGCAGCACCATGAGATCCGCATGCATGCCAAATATTGAGTTGCTATCTTCAATGTTAAAGTTTTTGGACGGATGGTAAGACGCCATATATTTGACCTTTGACCTTGAAGGACGACCTTGACCTTGACCTTCCACCACTCAAAATGTGCAGCTCCATGAGATACACGTCCATGCCAAATATCAAGTTGCTATCTTCAATATTGCAAAAGCGATGGCCAATGTTAAAGTTATCGAATGAATGCACAGATTGACTGACAGTTCAACTGCTACTGGGGGCATAAAAAAGGGGGAAAAAAATAAAAAATTTGGGGGGGGGGGGGTGGGGGGATTCTGGGGTGGAGCCTGGGGGAGCCATGGTTTGGGTGGGGTCAATTGTGGTATGTCAGGTAAGCCTTGTTTTGTCAAAGTATGAATCAAATCTGATCCTAAATAAAGTTATGGCAATTTAAGCAAAATTTATTTATTTGACCTTGAGATTCAAGGTCATTCAAAGGTCAAGGTCAAATTCAACTTGCCAGGTACAGTACCCTCATGAAAGTAATAAAGTATTTGAAGTTTGAAAGCAATAGCCTTGATACTTAAGAAGTAAAGTGCATCTAAACACAAATTTAACAAAATATTCAAAGTTACTAAGTCAAACAAGAAACTGTCAGAAACGGGTGATGCTCCCCAAAGTTTTTTTTGTCACAATATTGCACTATATATTCAGATAAAAGGAAACGTCTTTAGGGCACAGTAGTTGGGGGGACAATAATTTTTTGATAGAAAATGTCAAAGGGCCATAACTCTGTGAAAAATCATCCGACCAGAACCCGCTGATAATATGCACATCTCCTCTTGGTAGTGAAGCTTCACATAAAGTTTCATTGAATTCCTGTCATTAGTTGCTGAGAAATAGCCCGGACAAGAATTGCAACATATGTACAGTTAATGGAAAATTTCAAAGGGCCATAACTCTGTGAAAAATCATCCCACCAGAACCCGCTGATAATATGCACATCTCCTCTTAGTAGTGAAGCTTCCCATTAAGTTTCATTGAATTCCGGTCATTAGTTGCCGAGAAATAGCCCGGACAAGAATTGCACTATATGTACAGTTAATGGAAAAATTTTAAGGGCCATAACTATGTGAAAAATCATCCGACCAGAACCTGCTTATAATATGCATATCTCCTCTTGGTAGTGAAGCTTCCCATAAAGTTTCATGGAATTCCGGTCATTAGTTGCTGAGAAATAGCCCGGACAAGAATTGCACTATATGTATAGTTAATGGAAAATTTCAAAGGGCCGTAACTCTGTGAAAAATCATCCGACCAGAACCGGATGATAATATGCCCATCTCCTCTTGGTAGCGAAGCTTCCCAAAAAGTTTCATTAAATTCCGGTCATTAGTTGCTGAGAAATAGCCCGGACAAAAATTGTGCACGGACATACACACGGACGGACAGACGAAGCGGCGACTAAATGCTCCCCCCAAAATAAATTTTGGGGGAGCATAAAAAGGACCAAAATTCCACCAAATGCCAACCAGAGTTATGCAACTTTTCCTTTACAGTCTCCTTATGATAGTTAGCGAGTGTTCCAAGTCTGAAAGCAATAGCTATGATACTTTAAGAGAAAAATGGACCAAAACACAAAACTTAACCAAATGGTAAATTTTCTAAGTATAAAAGGGGCCATAATTCTGTCAAAATGCCAGTCAGAGTTACATAACTTTGCCTGCACAGTCCCCTTGTGATAGTTAGTTAGTGTTGCAAGTATAAAAGCAATAGCTTTGATACTTCAGGAATAAAGTGGACCTAAACACAAAACTTAACCAATTTTTTAATTTACTAAGTATAAAAAAGGGGGCATAACTCTCAAAAATAATGCTGACAGAGTTATGCAACTTGACATTATCAATTGTCTTGTTGCCATAAAGAAGTATTTTAAGTTTGAGTTAATTATCTTTGATAGTGTTAAAGTCATTTGACTTAATAACAAATTTCAACCAACGGTGATGCCGACGCCAGGGCGAGTAGTATAGCTCTCATTTTTATTCGAAAAGTCGAGCAAAAAACTTGAACTTTCTATGGTGCATATCTGCATTCCTAAATATAATCAAAGCGCTGACGGCACTGAATTTGTTCGCTGTTGTATAATCTTAGACGCAACTTAGTTTTCAAAATTATGTTATAGCTTTTTATATGGCAAGTTTGAAATGACCACAACCCATTCAAATTTATAAAGAGTGTCTTAAAACACAGGTTGAGATGTGTTGTTTTTTTCCAAATTATTGATACAGCTAAACAGTGTGCACAGGCTAATCTTATTTGACATGCATTAAGCCCCGTTTTCCCTGAAAGCAGCCAATATGTACAGATTTCAATGATAAACACTAGACTGGCCAACGTTGTCTTACAAGCTGTTAAATACACACTATGTAGTGTACCAGTGAGAACAGGCAGATGCGGTGGTTAGAGCAGATGCTTTAAGCATTCGTCATCTGCTTAATTCTACTGCAGTTATCCACACAGGCAGTCACAGATTACGGTTCCGAGCGTAGCTAAGCCCATACTGATTTGCAAACTTGAGTCTGCATTATTTGTGAGCTAACGCTCACAAATAAAAATGGTCCTGAATTTGACAATTTCCAAAACAGATTTACCAAATTTGACTTCAGGGTCAAAAAAAGATATGAGGATTACATGTTTAAAGTTTGAATGAAAGGGCTAAAGCTATTCCAGAAAAATTATCTCATAGAACAAGATGTGTTTGTGAAACACAATGTCCCCCTATATGACGTTTGACCTTGACGGATGACCTTGACCGTGACTCTTCACCACTCAAAATATGCAGCTCCATGAGATACACATGCATGTCAAATATAAAATTGCTAGCTTCAATATTGCAGAAGTTACATTACATGAGCAATTTTGACCCATATATTTGACCTAGAAGGATGACCTTGACCTTTCACCACTCAAAATGTGCAGCTCCATGAGATACACATGCATGCCAAATATCAAGTTGCTATCTTCAATATTGCAAAAGTATTCATAAAATAAGCGACTTGGGCCACATATATTTGACCTCTGACCTTGAAGGATGACCTTGACCTTGACCTTTCACCACTCAAAATGTGCAGCTCCATAAGTTACACATGCATGCCAAATATCAAGTTGCTATCTTCAATATTGCATAAGTATTCATAAAATAAGCGATTTGGGCCACATATATTTGACCTCTGACCTTGAAGGATGACCTTGACCTTGACCTTTCATCACTCAAAATGTGCAGCTCCATGAGATACACATGCATGCCAAATATCAAGTTGCTATCTTCAATATTGCAAAAGTATTCATAAAATGAGCGATTTTGGCCACATATATTTGACCTGTGACCTTGAAAGATGACCTTGACCTTTCACCACTCAAAATGTGCAGCTCCATGAGATACACATGCATGCCAAATATCAAGTTGCTATATTCAATATAGCAAAAGTTATTGCAAAATGTTAAAGTTGGTGCAAACCAACCAACCAACCAACCAACAGACCAACCAACCAACAGACCAACAGACAGGGCAAAAACAATATGTCCCCCACTTCTATAGTGGGGGACATAAAAACTTATACCTAGCTTGGACACCCATACTGTATACTGGGCTGAGAATAATGGCTTGCATTTTCTTTGAAGTTTATATTAACAACAAAAAGCAGGGGAAAAATGCCTGTCACTGGAATCTATTACACGCTCTCTGGAGGAAAAATCTTATGTGCTAAATCAGCCCCAAACATGCCTTTATATTTGTAAGCCAAGTAGAAAAATTTGTTTGTTTGTAATACAGTTACATGCATTTCCCAAATTACCATAGCATAACATACTCTTTATAATTTTAACGATTCAAAATGATAAATATCCATTAATGAATCAATTTTTTAAACATTTTTCTTAGTTCAATATTCATTAAGAATCAAAATTGTTAACATTGTTCTGATAGTTAGGAGTGTTATTTATACTATATTGAACACCATAAATTTTTGAAACTATGATAAAAATGATGTCATTTTGCCAAAGTGTGAACAATTCCCTTTAAGCAAACATAGAGTATAGAAAGAATACAATACATTAAAATTTTGACCTGAAACCCTGATTTAAAACTCGCTACTATGTGAAGCAAGAGGGTATAGCTTAAGCATTTTTTTAAATAGGATAATAACAATTACCAATGCAGAACTAAATATCATATGGAACAATGCATGTCAGTTTTGAGGGAAAAAGTAATTACATAATTGCAATATTCAATTATGCAAATATTACAAAAACTATGCCTTTAATATAAATTCCACTTATTTCAAACTTAATCTTATGTCTGTTCTTTGGTTTATTCTTTAGTTCTAACTTCACATGACAGCGTGTTTTGTATGTATGAAAATATTTAGTAGAATATAGTGGAGAGTTACCTAAGACATTACCTTCTTCAGAATCTGTCAGAATTCAAAAACATTCATAGTTCAGATAAAATATAATAAAAAAATTTGTGACAAATTATCTCATTGAAGACTGAATAATTTAAGTGCACACAATGAAAACCAACAATTAATGGAAACTGCTCTCGGGGTAGACACATTTCAGCAACTCTTAAATATATATGGTGACATTATGTGAAAAAACCAATATGTGAACCAAATATATGATTACATCGAAGCCAAATAGCCCTATTGGTAATAGAAAACATGTCTTAAAGTGTATTGATTGTAAAGCAGCTATGTGAACATAAGAACATCTATATAATGAGTAGCTACAAAGTGAGAAGAGTTTTAATAAATTTATTAGTTCTAAAGCTTAGCATGCAACAATAATGCTTTTGAAATAAACAAATGAAAATTAAAACAATTTCAATCAATAAAACACATCTCTACTCTAAAAACAGTATATCATTAGGTCAAAAATAACAAAGAATGAAAAAGACTTGATAGTTCGAAAAAAATGTTAGCTCATTTCAGTGTAATTTCCCCAATTTCAACCCAAATGGTCCGAATGCCAAAATGTTCTACTAATCATTGAACCCCTCAATCACAGGTGTCCCCAAGATTGGACCACTGTCATTTTCCGGGACATTAATCAGACGCATTGTGTTTGTGTAACCAGATCCGGTCTTCCATCCGGTTACAATGACAAGAGGGTCACCGTTTTTAATGAACTCTCGGCCCCGTCCCACGGAGATACACTTGTAGATCCTTCTATCCATGTCCTCCGCCCACGTATCTAATTTTGGTTCTATTTATGTACAAAAGCAAGTCCCATTAGTGTAATCCTTGTTTAGACAAGGAAAAGTTTATAGTGTCTTTATTATTCTAAAACTTAGGATTTTACTTTCTATTTTTTTATAGGCACAGGGAATTCCCAGCACAATCAGATTAGGAGACAGTTCTATTTATAGGCACAAGGAATTCCAAGCACAAACAGATTACGGGGACATGCACAAAATGAAATGATTCATGAAAAAAATCATTCAGATATTAACCATTATTTAAAATAATATATTTATGCTTTTTGGACATTTATTTAACTTATTCTCCCATATTTCATGTAATTGTAATTCTGATACAGGAGATAAATTGAAAACAAAAAACCAGGCTTTCAATGTTTAAAACTTTGATCAAAACATGGTCAAAAATCAAAATTCAGTAAAGCATTTAAGGACTCAGACAAAATTATTAAGAACTTAACATACATTATAACAATGTTTAGCTACTTTCTATAAAAGCATACAAAAAACATCAATCATTGGCCAAAAGTCACTGTAAAATAACCATCTATGTAGAAGTTACACACAAATCGCACAACAAATGCAAAACAATCAAACAAAGGTCTAAGAAAAATTACCATGTGCTGCTAATACAGTCTACTGATAATACTTTTCTATAAATTGACCCCAAAAATAATATTAAAACTGGTTAGGACATGCAAATAAATGCAACAGATATTTGTTGGATTGTGTAGATAATCGAATCTTTTCTCTTTTACCATCTGCTTACATATAAATTAGCTTAACTGCACGTGTTTCATTTTTGGAGAAATAATTACCTTATGAGAAATTGTGAGGCTGGCAGCTGGAGTAAAACATTAAATTTCTTATTTTTAATCAGTGATATTTTTCTATAAACAACAGTAAAGAATAACCAGGTGATGTTTGTGTATAGATAGCGTTCAATGATATAATCCATTAAAGTATAAAAGCTTTTTGGGAAGCATTTTTGACGTTATACAAAACATTTCATTTCAGATAAATCTTATATGGACGGAAGAAAGAACAAACAAAGGGAAAGGCTGATTGCTATATGTTTTCTCGCAACTAAAAATGCTCGGGGCATTGTGTAGTTTGATTGAATTTTCATTTAACTTGCAGTTATAGAAAAAGTGTGCCTTCACTTATGAGTACAATTTTATCATAACCCCAAATCAACAAATATCCTCCATATAATGTATAGGGATAATGGGTTCCAGATTACCTATATAATGTATATGATATATGAATTTTTAAGTCAGAAGATTTATATAGTGGACCACTTAACTATGTTATGGATAGGGACAGATGATAAACAATTCAGCTTGCCTATATAACAGACAACTTTTCTATAAAATGTATGGAAACTTTGGAATTCTGAATCAGATCACCAATCATGGACAACTTAACTATATAACCTTAGGGACTCTGGCTTTTAAAAATTGGCTCACCTATATAGTGGACACCTTACCTATATAATGTTAAGGTACTCGGGATTTAAGCCTACCAATATTATGTATCCGAACTGGGGATCTTTAAATCAGGTGACCAATAGAATGAACAACTTACATATTATACATTGAATCCGCACCTGTATAATGGGACCCTTTGCTACATAATCAACACCTAACCTATACAATATAATGGATACCTCATCTACATAATGAACATTTTTCTTATTTAATTGAGACCTGATATATATTGTGTATAGGGACGCTAAATTTTAATATTAGCTAACCGATAAAATGGAAACCTTACCGTTAAAATACATACCTTAACTACATAATGGACTTTCCTTATATAATTGACATCTTATCAATCTTTCGTACAAAGACTAATATCGGCAAACCAATATTATGGTAACCTCACCTATATAATGGATAGGGAAGACGCCTCTGTACAGGTGGGCCTGACGTGCTGTCTGTGCATTACGGGTGATCGCCATCACTGGACAGCGTGGGCGATATGCAGAGATGAGGAATGCAGACCTGAAACCAGATTGCCACTTGGTTACAACATTCACCTGTTTATGAGTCTGGATTACATTGAGAAAATTTGAAGTTTATAACAATCGAAATATTTGTGTTAATGAGAGGAGACCCTTAATGTTGCCTAATTTGTTCATAATGCAAGGGTTATAATTTAATTTAGAAAGCAGACAAGGTTCATTTGTCAGTTTTTAAACTAATTTTGCAGGTCATAATTGAGAAGCACTTCAGGCTGGGATTTGGGACTGATTTTCTGAGATAAAGACAGCTGGTCATCTGGACAGGCTTTGTTTTATATTGAAAGTCCAAAGAAAAATAGCCAGACTAATGTAACAAGTAAATATTTCATCTGTTGCCCAGACCAACAATTTTAGAATGTGAACATAATTTGACATAAAAGCCAACCTTCCAGTGGTGGTGATTACGATGATGGCAGTTGCCATGCTCTTAAACGAGGCTTCGACGGCAGCCACAGCAACGGTGTGGGTTGGGTCTGTGGGCACTGGTGTCTCCTTGCGAAGTTCCTCAAACAGTTGGTGGTGGAACATGGCTGACTCTGCCTCTCTGCAGATCTGAGGGAATGAAAACAAAAAAGGAATAATGGAAAGATTAACCCATTTATGCCTAGTGGACTGTCCCATCCTTCTAAATTGGATCAATTTATTTCCATAATTAGGGATGTCTATTATATTTATTTCTATATTTAGAACATTTCTCACAAAAATTCCTTTAAACAAACAGCACAGACCCTGATGAGACGCCTCATCATGCGGCATCTCATTTGGGTCTACGCTATTTACCAAGGCCTTTTTTCTAGACGCTAGGCATAAATGGGTTAATAGAGATATTAATTGGATGACAGTGTTTAAAAAGTGTGTTTGAAGAAGAGGGGGGGGGGGGGGGGGAAGCTAAGAAAATAAATAAACTGATCATGACCTTTTCTTTTAGAAAGTTTTTTTTTAGAAAGTTGAGAAATTTTTAGAAATGGAGCCCTTATTCACCAACCCTTTTTTTTTACTAAAGGATAGACTTCGAACCAAGAACAAATGGTTCAACATTTCATATAAGCAAACTGTAAAATATTTATACTAAACATAAATATTTCTGAATAAAGTATTGAGCAGATAGCAGAATTAAATTCCATGCCATATATTTAACTGCATATAACTTATTATCACATCAAGCATGTTCACATATCGCCTTTCCGGTTTCCGTCTCCAGTTTCCCACTAAGACAACAATTGCTCATTCAGAAAACACAGATGCAAAATACCTTCTTGAATAATTTGTTTAACCAAACCTTATATCATTAGGAAAATTGTAAAGAGATGTGTTTGTCAGAAACACAATGACCCCTAATGCGCCGCTTTGAAATTATTATTTTTTTACCTTTGACCTCGAAGGATGACCTTTACCTTTCACCACTCAAAATGTGCAGCTCCATGAAATACACATGCATGCCAAATATCAAGTTGCTATCATCAATATTGCAAAAGTTATGACCAAGGTTAAAGTTTTGTGACACATACAAGGACAGACACATACAATGACAGACAGACAGGCCAAAAACAATATACCCCTGATTATTTGATGCCGGGGCATAACAAGTTTCTTTTTTCAACTACATGGAATTTGGGGAAAAATAACTCCAAAATTGGATGGACCCAAAATAGCATTCAGTCAAACATCACAACTTTTTATTGAACAAAGAGAGGCAACTCACATTGTGCATGACCCTAAGACATTCCAGTGGGTAGTCTCCCTTGGCAGTTTCTCCAGACAGCATCACGCAATCTGCTCCATCCAGAACAGCGTTGGCAACGTCACTTGTCTCCGCACGAGTTGGGCGAGGCTTCGTGATCATGCTTTCCAGCATCTGTTGAAATTGTATTTAATTGTACTTTATCTTCTAGATACAAACCGTATAATTATTCTCTAAATAACGCCCCTCCCATTTTTGCAACAATAATTAAAAAAAAAAATCCATGAAACAATTAATGCTTTTGTTTGCTTAAACAGTCAATGCCAATACATGTTTACGGCATATTTTTGACTGATGTGTTTGAAAAATGATCTTCACAGTAAAGTTGTTAAAATGTTCTTATGGTGGTAAATATAGAATGAGGCCATTATTTTTACCTCTGATATACCCATCTCCTTTGGAAAAAGTATGGCCTTCGATAGCATTTAGAGAATTTACTGTATCAGTCATTGACATACCGGTAAGCAGTATTACCAAACAAGACCCCATTTTATATGTAATCCCATCTTCAAAACAGCATTAATGACAAAACACCCAATCTGATATATGTTAATGTTTTTTAACCTTGTTCTTAAGTTTATTTTCCAAGTGTAATTTTTTATCTTTTACTGCAGTGTAGACCTTGAACTAGACTCACCATGCCCCATATACAATCCAAAGTTAGGTGTCCATGCTTGCTTTATCCCAAGTAAGCAATCAACCAGAACCCACCTGTTTGACACGGCCTCACCCACACCTGCCCACCATACCACAATCTAGAAACTAGGAATTTTCAACTTCATTGAAAACCCGGTTTAAAATAAACTTGAATGTTTACAATGTGGATTTTGTTTTACCTGGGTAGCGCAAATAACTGCCTTTCCGGCACGGTTACATCGACCAATCATCATCTTCTGGGCCAGGAAGACTTTTTCCGCCGGAATTTCAATACCCAGGTCGCCACGGGCAACCATGATTCCATCAGCTACCGCAAGAATCTCGTCAAACCTGAAAATTGGACAGTTTGTTGGTTGGCAACTTTTAAAAATTGTATTAACAAATAAAATTTGTTAGGAAAGTTGGAAAAAAGACAAAGAAATTACTTATAAAGACATTGTATCTGGCAGTGCCCTTATGTTCATAAGACATTTTATTATTTGGTCTAATTTGTCCCACCTGACAGGTAATGCATTATATGAATTTAACCTATTTAAGCCTAGTGGACTCTCCCATCCTTCTTGATTGGATCTATTTATTTCCAAAATTAGGAATGTCTGGTATATTTATTTCTATATTTAGAATAATTCATACAGAAATTCCTTTAAGCAAACAGCACAGACCCTGATCTGGGTCTACGCTGTTTGCTTAGGCCTTTTATAAAGACGCTAGGCATAAATGGGTTAATGTCACACTACCTATTCAGCCCTTGTAACATTCTTGCAATAAAAGGTAAGACTTTTCATATTTTCAAGCATCAGAAAGGCCTTACAGTGAAAACCTGAGGAAACAAACAACACTTTAAGAAAACTTCAAACTGTAATAAAATACTTTGATTTACATGAACCTTAAAAGTTTGTTGTATACTTCTTAAGTTAACATTATGGAGCATCCTATATTCAAATATGTTGACTATATGGCAGTTATGTGTTAATATAAAACTATGTATTATAACAAAATAAACAATAGATTGCAAAGCAATATGGTTCCCTACCGGTGAAACTCCACCATTGCCAGTAGGGTTTTTTTAATGTTTTTTTTTACATTTGTTGCCATAGCAACCACAATTTTTGACGTAGAAACAAAATGAATTGACATGCATAATCTCCATATTGCCATCTGTCCATGTTTCAAGTTTCATGAAAAAATATGAAGAACTTTTTTAAGTTATCACAGGATCCAGAAAAGTGTGACGGACTGACAGACTGACACACAGAGCGCAATCCATAAATCCCCTCCTGTTTCACCAGTAGGGAACAATTACACTTGATTTTAGTAAATGCCAGCTTATTGGATGTTTTTTTTGCTTAAATACGTCATTATATAATTGAAACAAATTTTCTTAAAATAAAATTCATTTTAATTATTAAATACTTCTCTGCTATCCCTAGCTATACCTTTCTAGGTGGGTTAGCTTCTCCAGAAATCTTCAAGTAGATACCCTCGGTGCAGACAAAACAGCCGTTGTGGTGAGATTAACACCAGAATTTAAGGGCTGTGAAATCGGATCAGTCAATGCAACATGTGTTGACATCACACTGGGAACTGGTGCATAGGGTAATGAGACATTACAATCAGAAATAGGATAGTAATGTGACCGGTCATAAGTTGAAACGACAATGCTTCAGTGAAGCTTGTCTTCGACCTTTATTCCTGTGATGCCGAGATCTAGAACAACTACGACGCCTAGAGCTAGAAAGGCTATGAATAACGTATCCTCTAGCATCGTTTCCCTGATAATCGAGATGATCAATATTGATCATTACAATGACGGGAATGAGGACTGCTTGATAAATAAGAGCGTGTCCGACGTCTACCTCTATAATCAGAACTAGTCGAAGACGAATGTGCATTCGACGACGAAGAAGTGGAATAATCTGATGAAGAAAAACGTCTGTTTCTGATCGTTGACCGGTGACTAGCAACTGTTGACCGGTTAATGCTCGGTGCATGTTGACCGGTGTCCGGTGACCAGTTGGTAGTATTGACCGGTGACCAGTAGTACTGACCGGTGACCGGACCGGCCATCAGTAACAGATGACCGGTGACCAGTGAGTCGGATCGGTAATCAGTAACAGATGACCGATGACCGGTGGGTCGGACTGGTCATCAGAACCAGATGATCGGTGACCGGTCAGTCGGATCGGTGACCAGTCCGGTCCCCGTTGACCGGTGGGTCAGACCGGTGACGGGACCAGTCTCCGTTGACCGGACCAGTCTCGGTTGACCGGTGGGTCGCACCAGTGACCAGACGGGTCTCCGTTGACCGGTTGGTCGGACGGTGACCGGTCCCCAATGACCGGTTGTTGCCTGGACCGTTCCCCGATGACCGGTCCGGTACCCAAAACGTACTGGTCATGAAATGACCAGCGTTGTCACCGGATAATGACCGTAGGGCGGGTGCCAATTGGTCTGGCAGTGGTCGATGTCCTTGACCAATGCCATCAGGCAAAGACCGGCTGACGGTTGTCGCCATATGGTCTGATGTTGATCGACTTTCCGATGGTAAAGTACGATCGCCATCTTGCCTGATAACCGGTGACTGATGCTGCAATATGTCATCTGTGGTCTTCAAAGTCACCGGGTATTAATCCACTCTTGTATCAGCGACCATCATGTAGTCGATTATATGAAAGACAAGAGCAAAACATATTCAACAATAAACTGGTCACAGACTAGATTATCATACGGTACATAAAATCATTATTTGCCCATTATGAAAATTATTAACATTCTCTTATTATTATTATAAGAGAAAGTCATTAGTACCTATAACCTATAGCAGACTGCCGAAGATCGTAAATTAAGCAAAGTTTAGTTCAAAACAGATGAAAATTCAAATGACCATAATTTAGATTGTCATATGGAAAGTGAAATCATTATTGCACACAATGGCAAATGGTAAACATTCTATCAAAGTATTAGAAACACACCCTATGCACAATCTTGTAACACATGTGAAGAAAATTTACACAGTACAAATCTTCTCAATTACCTATTGATGAAGATCACGATATGTACGTGCTCATGAACATGAGCAGGTACAAAATACCCATCAAAGCTGAAAACAATTTAAGTTCTAAGCTATGACTGATGCTGCAATTGATCATCTCATGTCAGCTGTTAAGTCACCGGGAATTTCTCATGTGATGAAGGTTCATCTGCACGTTTTCTGCTTAGAAAACGTTCTGCGACGGATTGCTTTCTGCCATGTCGCATCGTCTCATGCACTAAAAACAGAGCATTTATGTTCAAAGGAACAATTAGTGCATGACAAACAAGTCTTGTGGGAATCCCACGAAGCCTTAATGTGCCCACAGGGATCGCTAGTTTGTAAACTCATTCTTATTCTGAATGTAGAACAAGAAGATAATCCGCGTAAGAAAACAATGTAAAAAGAACAAAATAACTGAAATAATCAGTTAAACAAAGTATTAACAATGTACAAAATTGTCAATAACTTGACAAAAATCACGAAATCCTCGTGCTCAAATCATGAGCACATGGAAAATCCCGGCAAAATGTGTCTTAAAAACAATGAATTATCAACAAAATAAAACAAGAAAAGATTTCTGAGTGAAGCAGAAACAATTAATTATACAATTCATCAATTTTAAACCCAATTCCACCACGCAGAATTGAACTAAAAGTCCAAATTAAAAGCCGATAGAAAATGGCGATCTGCACAGTGTGTCTCCAGAAAAGTAAGATGAGTTACATTGTACTATGTTTAACCTGAATCTGTTTTCAGTAGGAGAGGTGGCCGAATTCCGGCACTTGAAGATTTCTGGAGAAGCTAACCCACCTAGAAAGGTATAGCTAATGATAGCAGGTATGTATTTATGACATTAAAATCAACTGTCAACAAGATATGTGTTTGTCAGAAACACTATGTCCCCTTCAGCGCCGCTTTGAAGCTATATATTTGACCTTTGACCTTGAAGGATTACCTTGACCTTTCACCACTCAAAATGTGCAGCTCCATGAGATACACATGCATGCCAAATATGAAGTTGCTATCTTCAATATTGCAAAAGGTATGGCAAAATGTTAAAGTTTGAGCAATTAAACACACAAACCAACCAACCAACAGACAAGGCAAAAACAATATGTCCCCCACTATAGTGGTGGGAGACATAAAAATAGGACTAGGCAAGTAAAAAAGCTTGCCTTAAAATGTTAATTTTTTGCTAATAGCTACTGAAAACAACACCAATTAATGGAGAAACCCAACAAATGTAAAATTCCAAAATCGGAATGCATTAAGTGTTTCTTGTGCGTCTTGATGGCTTTCATATTGTTCAAATCTCCTGTTATGCAAATTCATAAGGTTTAATATGGTTTCATTGGGGTTTTCATGGGTCATGAGTAGATTTTTTAATGTTTCTGTTTGTTTTTGCAGACGAGCACTGTGTTAACTTTGGCCTTCAAAAGTTTTCATTTTTCAGAAGGTTTTCAAGTGTTTTGCAGGTTTTTGGTGTTAAGACATTGACCCAACTATATTTTACATGAATTTAAGAGAGATTAATGGTGTATCTGTGAGAGGGCAATTTAAAGGGGCATTCATTTAATTTGTTTGTATGTAATATCACATTGAAAAAATACTAGAATTAAGAGGTAACACAATCTGCCAAATTAAAACAAAATAATTTAAAAAAAAATTTTTTTACAAGGGCGAATTTTCAACAGTATTTGAGTCAAAATATACTACTTGGCTTGATTGATAGGTCCTATTACACTCAATCCCAGTACAGTCTCTGAAATAGGCAGTAAGGACTTATATTATTATTGAACTATTACCAGTGTAGATGAACGTCTCGAGGCCTAGGGTCCCATATTTACTAAGTCACAAAAAACATAAAGTGCATGGACCCCATCTTATCCCTAGAACAAATTCAAACTGTAATGTGTACATGTGTCTCATGAATATTATAGAACAACTTTTGCCTCAAAATGTTTTTTCAATTTTACAGACTTTGTTCATATTTTTTACTTATCAATTACCTAAAAATAATGATGATCCCCCACACACCCTAAAAAAAATAATCTGAGGGCATAGTGGCCGCATCATCCTCAAGTAGTGAACCAAGGCCCTAGAAAAGGCTTATTCTAATTGATAAATACTCACCTCTTCACCCCCTCATGGTTCTCAATCTTGGCAATGATCTTGATATGCTTTCCCTTCTCACCGAGTATCTGTCTTATCTCACGGACCCCTTCAGCAGATCGGATGAACGAAGCAAAAATCATGTCCACCTGTTAAGTACCGTAAATCCACAAATATAATACGCCCTCATGCATAATACGCATCCCCGAGTTTGGTCTTAATTTATCGGTAAAAATTGAAAATCTGAGTAAAATACGCACACAAAAAATCAGTGTCCGAAATCGGCCATTTCCAAAAAAATGTGTCAATATATTTTTGTGCTGTGAAAATAGAAAAACAATTTGGAGTTGTCAACTATCTGTTACCCCGGTATATTGATCGGGATGTGTTATAGTGCTGTTGTTATGACAGTTGCATAATAAATATCTCTGTCTATTGTTTATATTACCATTGATTGTTACCGATGCACAAAGGCCCCTTGCTGACATCCGGGTCAAGCAGTCATAATTACAAAAGGAAGAAGCAGATACGCTGTTTTTTGTTTTCACATTTAATTCAATTTGACAATATTCGGGACGATAATAATTATAATAATAATAAAGTAATAAGAAGACAAATTGGTTACTTCCGTTTTTATAGTTGTCTAGATGAATTACTTTTTCTTTTTTCGAGTTACAAACTCTATACTTTAATATAACTTAAAATACAATTAAACCACTCGTGTTTTTTCATGATCTAGTTAATTGAAATATGCTGCTGTCATTAAGGCTAGTTTGGGAGTAAAAAACAAATTAATTAATTATCACCTTTCAATTTAATGCGGCAATCGGCAGACAGGTGTAATAGACTCTATTAGCATCATAAAACTAATTATTTAATTACCACTCTTTACTTCAGATATGGTAAATATGTGATAGAAAGATAAATAGTGGTCAGCTAAGAAATATTTATTTACGGGTATTGTCAGTTGTTTTTTTTCATTTGCTAATCTCTTTCTACGACTTAGCGTCCAGTTGCTATTTTGTAGGCAGACGACAATATTAACTGTGTATTCAAAGTATACAGTGTCTGCGCATGGATGACCCAATATTATCCGATAGCTCCTCCCATTCTCACGTTTCATTCAACAA
The DNA here is from genome assembly GCF_020536995.1 of Dreissena polymorpha. Classification (NCBI taxonomy): domain Eukaryota; kingdom Metazoa; phylum Mollusca; class Bivalvia; order Myida; family Dreissenidae; genus Dreissena; species Dreissena polymorpha. Next base: position 3,723,974 of record NC_068364.1, read on the forward strand.
CGTCATTTCATGTGTAAGCGAGCTCAATGTTGATTGGCCAGCTACCATGCGCACTTCAATAACAATAAGGTCAAGCGATGTCTCATAATCGGGTACAGACCGGGTTTTCGTTTACTGTTCGAATTGCAAACACTTTCATTAAAACAAAGAGACAAATATAGAATACCAGTCCGATATAAATGGCAGATGTTTTCAATAAAATTTTACTAGATTTTCGCATTTTAACAAATAAGATTTTTATTGAGCCAAATTCTCAATATTTTCGCAAATGACTCAAATGGCGAACGACAGCGCTAGCCCTGTTGCACCCCTTTGATGTAATGGTGTAGTTCAAAATGGCTGCCGCGAAGCGAATAACAGCGATTAAGTTGAAAATTTGCACAGGAAAAATTTTGTTCTGCTCTAAACTCGTATATTATACGCACCCCCTACTTGAAGAAAAAATCGGCAGGTAAAAAAGTGCGTATTATATTCTTAGAATTACGGTACAACCTTCTAAGAAACCTGGGCTTAATACATGTGCCTTAAGTGTCATCCCAGATTAGCCTGTGAAGGCTACACAAACTAATCAGGTACGACACTTTCCCCCTAGACTGCCTGTGAAGGCTACACAAACTAATCAGGTACGACACTTTCCCCCTAGACTGCCTGTGAAGGCTACACAAACTAATCAGGTACGACACTTTCCCCCTAGACTGCCTGTGAAGGCTACACAAACTAATCAGGTACGACACTTTCCCCCTAGACTGCCTGTGAAGGCTACACAAACTAATCAGGTACGACACTTTCCCCCTAGACTGCCTGTGAAGGCTACACAAACTAATCAGGTACGACACTTTCCCCCTAGACTGCCTGTGAAGGCTACACAAACTAATCAGGTACGACACTTTCCCCCTAGACTGCCTGTGAAGGCTACACAAACTAATCAGGTACGACACTTTCCCCCTAGACTGCCTGTGAAGGCTACACAAACTAATCAGGTACGACACTTTCCCCCTAGACTGCCTGTGAAGGCTACACAAACTAATCAGGTACGACACTTTCCCCCTAGACTGCCTGTGAAGGCTACACAAACTAATCAGGTACGACACTTTCCCCCTAGACTGCCTGTGAAGGCTACACAAACTAATCAGGTACGACACTTTCCCCCTAGACTGCCTGTGAAGGCTACACAAACTAATCAGGTACGACACTTTCCCCCTAGACTGCCTGTGAAGGCTACACAAACTAATCAGGTACGACACTTTCCCCCTAGACTGCCTGTGAAGGCTACACAAACTAATCAGGTACGACACTTTCCCCCTAGACTGCCTGTGAAGGCTACACAAACTAATCAGGTACGACACTTTCCCCTAGACTGCCTGTGAAGGCTACACAAACTAATCAGGTACGACACTTTCCCCCTAGACTGCCTGTGAAGGCTACACAAACTAATCAGGTACGACACTTTCCCCCTAGACTGCCTGTGAAGGCTACACAAACTAATCAGGTACGACACTTTCCCCCTAGACTGCCTGTGAAGGCTACACAAACTAATCAGGTACGACACTTTCCCCCTAGACTGCCTGTGAAGGCTACACAAACTAATCAGGTACGACACTTTCCCCTAGACTGCCTGTGAAGGCTACACAAACTAATCAGGTACGACACTTTCCCCCCTAGACTGCCTGTGAAGGCTACACAAACTAATCAGGTACGACACTTTCCCCCTAGACTGCCTGTGAAGGCTACACAAACTAATCAGGTACGACACTTTCCCCCTAGACTGCCTGTGAAGGCTACACAAACTAATCAGGTACGACACTTTCCCCCTAGACTGCCTGTGAAGGCTACACAAACTAATCAGGTACGACACTTTCCCCCTAGACTGCCTGTGAAGGCTACACAAACTAATCAGGTACGACACTTTCCCCCTAGACTGCCTGTGAAGGCTACACAAACTAATCAGGTACGACACTTTCCCCCTAGACTGCCTGTGAAGGCTACACAAACTAATCAGGTACGACACTTTCCCCCTAGACTGCCTGTGAAGGCTACACAAACTAATCAGGTACGACACTTTCCCCCTAGACTGCCTGTGAAGGCTACACAAACTAATCAGGTACGACACTTTCCCCCTAGACTGCCTGTGAAGGCTACACAAACTAATCAGGTACGACACTTTCCCCCTAGACTGCCTGTGAAGGCTACACAAACTAATCAGGTACGACACTTTCCCCCTAGACTGCCTGTGAAGGCTACACAAACTAATCAGGTACGACACTTTCCCCCTAGACTGCCTGTGAAGGCTACACAAACTAATCAGGTACGACACTTTCCCCCTAGACTGCCTGTGAAGGCTACACAAACTAATCAGGTACGACACTTTCCCCCTAGACTGCCTGTGAAGGCTACACAAACTAATCAGGTACGACACTTTCCCCCTAGACTGCCTGTGAAGGCTACACAAACTAATCAGGTACGGACACTTTCCCCCTAGACTGCCTGTGAAGGCTACACAAACTAATCAGGTACGACACTTTCCCCCTAGACTGCCTGTGAAGGCTACACAAACTAATCAGGTACGACACTTTCCCCCTAGACTGCCTGTGAAGGCTACACAAACTAATCAGGTACGACACTTTCCCCCTAGACTGCCTGTGAAGGCTACACAAACTAATCAGGTACGACACTTTCCCCCTAGACTGCCTGTGAAGGCTACACAAACTAATCAGGTACGACACTTTCCCCCTAGACTGCCTGTGAAGGCTACACAAACTAATCAGGTACGACACTTTCCCCCTAGACTGCCTGTGAAGGCTACACAAACTAATCAGGTACGACACTTTCCCCCTAGACTGGCTGTGAAGGCTACACAAACTAATCAGGTACGACACTTTCCCCCTAGACTGCCTGTGAAGGCTACACAAACTAATCAGGTACGACACTTTCCCCCTAGACTGCCTGTGAAGGCTACACAAACTAATCAGGTACGACACTTTCCCCCTAGACTGCCTGTGAAGGCTACACAAACTAATCAGGTACGACACTTTCCCCCTAGACTGGCCTGTGAAGGCTACACAAACTAATCAGGTACGACACTTTCCCCCTAGACTGCCTGTGAAGGCTACACAAACTAATCAGGTACGACACTTTCCCCCTAGACTGCCTGTGAAGGCTACACAAACTAATCAGGTACGACACTTTTCCCCCTAGACTGCCTGTGAAGGCTACACAAACTAATCAGGTACGACACTTTCCCCCTAGACTGCCTGTGAAGGCTACACAAACTAATCAGGTACGACACTTTCCCCCTAGACTGCCTGTGAAGGCTACACAAACTAATCAGGTACGACACTTTCCCCCTAGACTGCCTGTGAAGGCTACACAACTAATCAGGTACGACACTTTCCCCCCTAGACTGCCTGTGAAGGCTACACAAACTAATCAGGTACGACACTTTCCCCCTAGACTGCCTGTGAAGGCTACACAAACTAATCAGGTACGACACTTTCCCCCTAGACTGCCTGTGAAGGCTACACAAACTAATCAGGTACGACACTTTCCCCCTAGACTGCCTGTGAAGGCTACACAAACTAATCAGGTACGACACTTTCCCCCTAGACTGCCTGTGAAGGCTACACAAACTAATCAGGTACGACACTTTCCCCCTAGACTGCCTGTGAAGGCTACACAAACTAATCAGGTACGACACTTTCCCCCTAGACTGCCTGTGAAGGCTACACAAACTAATCAGGTACGACACTTTCCCCCTAGACTGCCTGTGAAGGCTACACAAACTAATCAGGTACGACACTTTCCCCCTAGACTGCCTGTGAAGGCTACACAAACTAATCAGGTACGACACTTTCCCCCTAGACTGCCTGTGAAGGCTACACAAACTAATCAGGTACGACACTTTCCCCCTAGACTGCCTGTGAAGGCTACACAAACTAATCAGGTACGACACTTTCCCCCTAGACTGCCTGTGAAGGCTACACAAACTAATCAGGTACGACACTTTCCCCTAGACTGCCTGTGAAGGCTACACAAACTAATCAGGTACGACACTTTCCCCCTAGACTGCCTGTGAAGGCTACACAAACTAATCAGGTACGACACTTTCCCCCTAGACTGCCTGTGAAGGCTACACAAACTAATCAGGTACGACACTTTCCCCCTAGACTGCCTGTGAAGGCTACACAAACTAATCAGGTACGACACTTTCCCCCTAGACTGCCTGTGAAGGCTACACAAACTAATCAGGTACGACACTTTCCCCCTAGACTGCCTGTGAAGGCTACACAAACTAATCAGGTACGACACTTTCCCCCCTAGACTGCCTGTGAAGGCTACACAAACTAATCAGGTACGACACTTTCCCCCTAGACTGCCTGTGAAGGCTACACAAACTAATCAGGTACGACACTTTCCCCCTAGACTGCCTGTGAAGGCTACACAAACTAATCAGGTACGACACTTTCCCCCTAGACTGCCTGTGAAGGCTACACAAACTAATCAGGTACGACACTTTCCCCCTAGACTGCCTGTGAAGGCTACACAAACTAATCAGGTACGACACTTTCCCCCTAGACTGCCTGTGAAGGCTACACAAACTAATCAGGTACGACACTTTCCCCCTAGACTGCCTGTGAAGGCTACACAAACTAATCAGGTACGACACTTTCCCCCTAGACTGCCTGTGAAGGCTACACAAACTAATCAGGTACGACACTTTCCCCCTAGACTGCCTGTGAAGGCTACACAAACTAATCAGGTACGACACTTTCCCCCTAGACTGCCTGTGAAGGCTACACAAACTAATCAGGTACGACACTTTCCCCCTAGACTGCCTGTGAAGGCTACACAAACTAATCAGGTACGACACTTTCCCCCTAGACTGCCTGTGAAGGCTACACAAACTAATCAGGTACGACACTTTCCCCCCTAGACTGCCTGTGAAGGCTACACAAACTAATCAGGTACGACACTTTCCCCCTAGACTGCCTGTGAAGGCTACACAAACTAATCAGGTACGACACTTTCCCCCTAGACTGCCTGTGAAGGCTACACAAACTAATCAGGGACGACACTTTCCCCCTAGACTGCCTGTGAAGGCTACACAAACTAATCAGGTACGACACTTTCCCCCTAGACTGGATTTTTGTTTAGAAGAGACCTCTTTAAACAGAAAAATTCCATAAAAGCGGACAAAATGTAGTCTCCGATTGAAAGGTGCAGACTGCAAAGTCTAATCTGGGATTGTACTTAATACACAGGAATTCAGTGTAGTTTTACCAGAACACAGCTAAATTGGTAATGGTTTACTCGTCCACAAATCATGCCCGATTGGTCAGTTTTTTTTAAGGATAACTGTCAAGTGTCTTGTTTTATCGTTCACTACTGCAATTTTTAAATAAGACTTTATGAATTGATGTCGATTGGGGCCACATGAACAAGGAATATCGAGTACACCTTAAACAAACATTTTAACAGGTGAAGAAACAGGTGACAAAAATTCTGATCTGTTAACATATTGCTAAATTAAGCAATTAATCAATTAGATAAATATTTGTTTAATCAGTCATGTTGCACAAACATGTACTCCCTTCAAAAAATAAAATAATTCATAACAACTAACAATAGTAACATAAGCTGCCATCTCATATTAGTAACACTAAACTTATAATATATATATATTTCAATGTTCATTTGTATTCTCTTATTCATAGTATACTGATAAGCAATAAACAACATAAAAATGTTCAAGCATCATTGGGTCATTTCATTTTTTTGCAGGGACGCAAAGGGAAAAGATGTGTTGACATACAACCATATTGAGAATTATTGTTTCATTGTTCATTCGCTTTTTTTTGCATAATTGTACAGGGATGTGTGTCACCTTACCCCATTTTCAACACCGAACCTCAAATCTCTCTTATCAATATCAGACACTGCTGGCAAGTCCACTTTAATTCCAGGGAGGTTACATCCTTTCTTGCTGCCCAGCTCTCCTCCGTTCTCAATCTGGCACAAGAGGAAATTCTCCCCTGAAGTTGAAATGGTCTCATCCAATTGTATTATATTTTTCATCTCACCCCACCATCATATATTTATGTTCTGAGTAAGTTCCATTGTGATTGGGCAAGAAATCTGACATTTAGAGTGTTCACATGGTTTCACTATACCCAAAATGTAACTGCCCAAGCCCATGGTGACCAACTGGCCATGATTATCAACAGACTGATACCATTCAAGAAATGGCTGAGGTATTTTAAGAACAAATGTTTGAGCTAATTTTATGATGATGAGCAACAAAATGACTTCAAGAGTGTTCACGAGCTTTTACTTTAATTTTCCCTAGAAAAGTAGTTTGTGACCACACCTGTTTTGAACTCAGCTGAGATATCATTGGAACAAATGTTCTTACCAAGTTTCATATTAACTGAACAATAAAAGTGGCCACTAGTGTTTAAAAGATAATATTTCACAAATGACTACTCAAGATGGACAAAAAGTGATCACAAAAGCTGAGGGTTTTTACAACATAGTTTCCTTGACAACACCTACCAATTTCCTTGACAATGACAGAAATCAGTCCATCATCGATGTAGCATTTATCGCCAACTTTGAGTACTTTCACGATGTTCTTGTAGTCAATCCAGATGCAGTCTTTGGTTCCCTTCTCGTACCATGCATCATCGATGGTCAGCTTGATCATCTTGCCCGTCTCCAGGATAACCACCGCCGAGCCTCCCTAAAGAACAAGCAAATTCGTTAAATTAATATCCCCTGCCAATATGCTTCTGGACACAAGTGTTATATTTGACTCTAAAAACCATTTTTTCAAGATACAAAGGGCCATAACTCCGTTATTTACAGCTGGTGTACAATGCCATTTGGCGTGCATCATCCTAGTATCCATATATATACTCATACAAAGTTTCAATGAAATCCATCAAAGCACTTCCAAGATATGGCTCCAGATGGACGGACGGGCAAAGCCAAAACAATATCCCTCCGCCAATGGCGGGGGAAAACAAGAGCTTTGTTACAGACACTACTGCAGTCCCTTAGTGGGTTAATGTTGTCGCTGTAAGAGCAGGGCAAATATTCACAAAACCATTCAGTCTAAGAATAAATACAATTCTGAAAATTGAAAAATTCAAGAATTGCTTTTGAGTCAAACTTGTCATTTTCTGCCTCTATCTACACCATTCTTCATGTAGACCATTCTTATTCCCCAAGTGAACCATTTGTCACTCATGTGTTTGTAGTGCCTTAGAAAATCAAATTCACTAAATGACCTTTTTGATTCTGAGGGATAAAGGGTAAGGTAGTTTTCACTCATGACAATTTTAGTCTACAATTTTTTTTGGTATTTATAACTGACTTTCATCAACCTAACTTGGGTATTTTTTTATCTGCTGCAGGATACAGATTTTAGTTTTCGCTTATTTATGTAACCATAGCAACCACAACTGTGCATTCCAAACAAAATGCACCAACATGCATATCCCTGACTTACCCCTTCTAGAAAACACAGTTTTTATAACTGGCCCCTTTATGTTCCCCTGACTTACCCCTTCTAGCAGCCCAGTTCGAATTTCCGGTCCCTTGGTGTCCAATGCGATGGCTACAGGCCGTGGGTGACTGAACTGGCTGACTGCCTCTCGGATGTTCTTGACCGTTCCCAGGTGGTACTGAAATGACATATCAAGGCTGCTTTTAAGTCAGTTCTGAAAGACGCATCATCATCACCTTCAACATCTTCTAGAAACATCATCATCAATGGCCTTTTTCTACTAATCTAATGAATATCAAAATTAGGAATATGATTATTCCCCTCCTCCCCACAAACTAAAATTATTTTTTTTAATCACAAACATAATACAATAGGCATGAAAATACTTTGAATTGATCAACTAAATAATTTTTCTGTATTAAGTTAAAAAAAGTTGCTTTAAATTCAAATACATAAATACCTTGGTAGATTGAAATTCATATCAACTGTGAACAATTTGAGAACAAAACATTCCCATTTGAAGTTAGGTACCTTTTCTCAAATTGATCAGCAAAAAGGCATGAATATCATTACCATCATGAAGGAAAATCCTCCTTATCCCCTCCATCATACGCACAACACTGTTACATTCAAATCAATTGGGGTAGTTCAATATTCATGACATCAATATCATATTCATCAATATCATGATATTTGTTCAGAATTATCTCCTTCTTCTTCCCTCATCATAATCCAATTTACAAGTGTCATCATCATCATCATCATCATCATGGCCTACACCACTGCCGCCCCTACTACCGTCCTCAACACCCTAGACAACCCATGGTAATTTCACTTACCTCATGCGTCCCATGAGAGAAATTCAGCCTTGCAATGTTCATGCCATCAATAATCATCTTCTGAAGCATCTTCACATCCCTGCAAGATGGGCCTGTAATTGAAATACATCCATGGTAAATTGGCCTTTTGCCAGATTTGTCCCTTTTTCCAGATTTTTCCCTTTTCCAAATTTGTTTGTATTGTCAGATTTGACCTTTTAAAACATTTGTTTCTTCGGCCAAATTTGTTTCACGTAGTCTTGTTTGTCCCTCTTGCCCTTACATTCCCTTTGTCAGATTTGTATCTTTTGCTGAATCTGTTCCTTATTGCCCACTTTGTCCTAAGGATTGATTAATTTCCTATTGCCATCATTGCCTCGATTGCTACATTTGTGCCTTTTTCCAGATTTGTTTCTATTACAATATACATAACCTTTCAACCTGTTTGACTCTGTTGCCCCATACATCCCTATAGCCATTATATCTAATGGCCCATTTGTTCCTTATTACCCAAAAAGTCCCCCTTGCTCAATATATTTTTTATTGCCCCATTTGTTCAAATTGCTTAAAAAAAAGAGATGTCCAAATAGCCTAGTTTGTGCACCAGGACATCAGTGATTTTTTTTGCCCAAAATTACCCCCCATATTCGGCTGCTTCCCAATTGCAAACAAGATGTGATTGTGAAACACAATGTCCCCCTATATGATGTTTGACCTTGAAGGATGACCTTGACCTTGTGAAGGATGACCTTGACCTTGACCTTTCACCACTCAAAATGTGCAGCTCCATGAGGTACACATGCATGTCAAATATCAAGTTGCTATCTTCAATATTGAAAAAGTATTCATAAAATAAGCGATTTGGGCCACATATATTTGACCTCTGACCTTGAAGGATGACCTTTACCTTTCACTACTCAAAATGTGCAGCTCCATGAGATGCACATGCATGCAAAATATCAAGTTGCTATCTTCAATATTGCAAAAGTATTTATAAAATAAGCGATTTGGGCCACATATATTTGACTTCTGACCTTGAAGGATGACCTTGACCTTGACCTTTCACCACTCAAAATGTGCAGCTCCATGAGATACACATGCATGCCAAATATCAAGTTGCTATCTTCAATATTGCAAAAGTATTCATAAAATAAGCGATTTGGGCCACATGTATTTGACCTCTGACCATGAAGGATGACCTTGACCTTGACCTTTCACCACTCAAAATGTGCAGCTTCATGAGATACACATGCATGCCAAATATGAAGTTGCTATCTTCAATATAGCAAAAGTTATTGCAAAATGTTAAAGTTGGCGCAAACAAACCAACAGACCAACAGACAGGGCAAAAACAATATGTCCCCCACTACTATAGTGGGGGACATAAAAATGACGTTTTTTCCCCAAAATCTGACCAAAATTTCCCAAAAAATGAACAAATTTTCCCAATTAAGCCAATAAGATTACAATGTCATTAAGCGTTAATTTCGTAGAATGAGTGCCGATCGAGCTTGTCGAGTCTTCGCCGAATGACAACTGACTTACGAATGTTCGCGAATGTAGCCGAATACGATTTTACGTTGCTATCCACACATCTCTCTCTATATTGCGGAGGATACCGACGATAGTTGATGTATCCCGATTGTTTACGCCTGTTTTTACACACATCCAAGATGGCGGCAAGCAGACGAGAAGTTTGCGATAAGCAGCGAAAATGATAAATAACACTAAAATTAACAGCGGATATCACATGGTTATCAGGAGATAATTTAATGTGTGTGTCAATTAACGCAAAATACTATGTTTGAGATGAACAGCAACAAATATTTATTAGAAATGTTCACAGTGAATGTGCGTCACGGAAATCTGTGTTGGGAAATTGGAGTTCACAAAGTTAAAGCAAATTAAGACGAGAACCGTTTGAAAATGGAAAGAGACAAACATGATTTGATTTATATGTTAGTGGATCTGTGTTTATTCAGATTCATATGCATATTCTGCTTTATTATGTTTGTCACGCTGTATAGTTTGGTGAAATAGCATTGAACTGAGGATGTCAATTGTGCAAGATATTAAAAAGGTAAACAAATGAAATGTATTATTTTAGCTCCATTTAATACAACATTCACACAGCAAGAACACAAAAGCGTGTTTGTTATATTTGTAAATGTTTTCACCATATCATATTTTATTTTAAAAAACATCCTGAATTCAATTCATACTCTTAAAGAGATTATGATTAAATCATAATGGTACATGTATATTGAAGAATCTATAGATTATTGCAAGTTTAATATGCATGTGGAAGGATATTAACTAAACGTTGTAAGAAGACATGAAAGCAGCACTTTATAATATAAAAATGCTGTCAAACATGAACTTAGCAATTGTTATTCTGTTCTTATAATCATATTTATAATGTTTCCCAATTTCATGGTTTATCGCGCTATTTTTCCCAATTTCATGGTTTATCGCGCTAATTTTCCCAATCCAAATGCCACAGGCTGTAACAAAAAAAAGCAAAAAAAATCACTGGACATAAATACCTAAGTGTTGTTCTTTGGTAAATGAACCATTATAAATCGAAAATTACTCAGCAAGGAAACAGAAATACCCACCAATGGTACAAATGATGCCAGTCATCCGCGCGCTGTGTGGGTCAGAGTCGATATCCAGCATACATTTATGCTCCAACGCCGTGCGGGCGTACATGGCATGGAGCTGCTGTCGCTGTACATAGTATGCGCCCTCATGTTCCTGCTTCGCAAGGTCAAACTGAAATAGAAATATTGGCCAAATTGAGATTTCAGCATTAAAATGGATATTTAAGCTTTGAAATAGTGATTTCAGTCAAATAGAAATTGTAGAGAAACATATGTTTATGGTGAAATAGTATATTTTGTTGAAATGTGAGATTTCTGTGGAAAAAAACAGAGCCCATGGAGATGATTATTTCATTGAAATTGAGATTTCTTCCCAATTAATATAGATTTTCATTTAACAGAGATTCAAGAGAAAAATGAGATGCCATTTTGGGTAGATGACAGTACAAAATCAAGGACAAGGAACAAAATTGTCACAAAACCAGGTTTTCAGTTGAAAAAAGTCTGATAAAGAAAGACAATTCAAAATGTGTATTGTTAACCCCCTTGTGTAAAATTGACCATGATTTCAATTAGAAAACAAGGGCTGTTTGTAAAACATGCATGCCCCCATATGGGCTGTCAGTTGAAGTGGAATCCATTGTTTGAATACGTTTTTTGTACTGTGACCTTGACCTTTGACCTAGTGGCCTGAAAATCAATAGGGGTCATCTGCCAGTCATGATCAAATTACCTATGAAGTTTCATGATCCTATGCCTAATTATTCTTTAGTTATCATCTGGAAACCATTTTACTGTTTCTAGTCACTGTGACCTTGACCTTTGACCTAGTGACCTGAATATTGATACAGGTCATCTGCCAGTCATGATCAATGTACCTATGAAGTTTCATGATCCTAGGCGTAAGCATTCTTGAGTTATCATCCGGAAACAATTTTACTGTTTCGAGTCACTGTGACCTTGACCTTTGACCTAGTGACCTGAAAATCAATAGGGGTTATCTGCCAGTCATGGTCAAAGTTCCTATGAAGTTTCATGATCCTAGACGTAAGCATTCTTGAGTTATCATCCGGAAACCATTTTACTGTTTCGAGTCACTGTGACCTTGACATTTGACCTAGTGACCTGAAAATCAATAAGGGTCATCTGCCAGTCATGATTAATGTACCTATGAAGTTTCATGATCCTAGGCGTATTATCATTCTTGAGTTATTATTCGGAAACCATTTTACTATTTCAAGTCACTGTGACCTTGACCTTTGATCAGTGACCTGAAAATCAATAGGGGTCATCTGCCAGTCATGATCAATGTACCTATTTAGTTTCAAGATCCTAGGCCTAAGCATTCTTGAGTTATCATCCGGAAACCATCTGGTGGACAGACCGACCGACGGACCGACCGACATGTGCAAAACAATATACCCCCTCTTCTTCGAAGGGGGGCATAAAAAAGTCTGATAAAGAGAGACAACTCAAAATCAAAATGTGCATTGTTACTGATTGTACATAGTTATATAGTTGTTTCAAAATCAATCTATTTTTAGTTGTGGCGACCTTGACCTTGGAGATATTGACGTAATTATTCGTGCGACACACCGTCCAATAATGGTGAACAAATGTGCCAAATGATTTTAAAATCTCACAATAAATCACAAAGTAATGGCCTGGACAAGCTCATTTATGGCCATTTTTGACCTTCAAACTCAAATTGTGACCTTGACCTTGGAGATATCGATGTAAGTCTTTGGCGAGACACACTGTCTAATGATGGGGAACAAATGTGCAAAATGATTTTAAAATCTGACAATGAACGACAAAGTTATGGCCCGAACTAGCTCATTTATGGCCATTTTTTACCTTCAAACTCAAATTGTGACCTTGAACTTGGAGATATCAACGAAATTATTTCTTGTGACACACCGTCTAATGATGGTGAACAAATGTGCCAAATGATTTTAAAATCTGACAATGAACGACAGAGTTATGGCCCGGAAAAGCTTGTTCCGCCTGCCTGCCCGCCAGCCCGCCCGCTGACATTCTCAGATCTAATAACCAGTTTTTTTCTTCGAAAAACCTGGTTAAAAATGTCACAGTAGTAGTGTCTGATTGTTAGATTCTCTACAGGAACAACTTATTCAGGGAAAATGAGACCAAATTGTTTTCCTCTGGGAAAACCTTACTTATTAAGTTCTTCCTGTGAGGACACATTTTCCGTCTTTGAAAATAATGACCCCACCTCCAATTATGTTTCTACTCTACAAAGCTACAATGAAACAGCACATCCTGCAGACTATATATGTGATTGTTTTTTTTTAACAAGATTGTTGATGTTTAAAACCAACAACAAGGAATTCATGTAAATAAAGTTTTTGAAGATATTATTTTTCTTTGGATTTGTTGTAACCCACATGGTTCTATGAAAATAAAGCTAAATATTAAACACAAACAATTAAACAAATGATATAGGGGTTATTTTAATGATCCATATTGCTTCAAAATTCATATTGTACAAGTCATGATCTAAATATCAAAAGTATAAAGCAAGTCATACCACCTCAGTTGAACAACAGGATTATTAATCATTGGTATTTGGGTCATCATTTGAAACATAATATTGTACGATTTTTGCAGTTCAGCTTAATCTACTCATATTTCAGCAGTTCAATGATTTATCAAAAAAAATATGGCACAACCATAGGATTGTTTTCACACAACTTAAACAGATTTAGGACAGTGTTATCTCAAGGTTATTTTAAATCATTTTTGAAATATGGGTTATTGTGTACAACTTTGACATGCTGGAAAAAAGTAACCTACCTTTTGTATTGAAGCCTTTTTATCTAAAGTATTGCAAAAGTATCTGATGACACAAAATGTACAAATGATAGCGAGTAAAAAAGTGACATTTTTTGGGCGCATCTAGGTAAACATAAGATTTAAGAGCAAAATTAGAGTGAGACTGGAGAACTCTTAAAAAGTTAAAGGTGGTTTTTAACCTGACATTTTGTGAGGCGACATAATGAGAATTTAGTTGAAAGGAAATGTGCAAAATATCAGTGCAACAATTTATGAGATCAGCAAGACATTATACAATGAACAAATGCACTTAATGAATTGAAGACAAACAGGTTAAGCATGTAAACATATTTCCACTATTTGTGAAAAGGTGGTGGGCCTTTCATATGGGGACAGGGCCCTCAATCTATCTAATCAACCGCAGAATTTCGGCGGCAGTCCCCCACCTGAAAAGTATACTTTTTTCCCCCTAAAAAAAAAAAAAAAAAAATTATTATTTTTTTAAATAGAAAGATGTGTCTCATGATTATTATATCTCAATTCTATTTCAATTTAATCTTTTCAAACATACTAAATTATGAAAAATGCAATGAATATAGTGCAAACGTGTACAAATGAAATAATGAGAGAGTAAGTAAAAAAATCCCCCAAAAAGGAAAACGCCGCGAAAAATTCCCCCTCCTAAGTGCTGCGGACCCCTTCCCCCAAAGTAGTGTGAGGACCGTGGGGGAATTCAATAAATGGAAATGTTTGTCAGTCAATAAACAAAACTCTTGATTCCTGATGAACATGAAAACAACCATGAGAGCATAAGCAATGTTGTTTAAATGCCATAACTAAAAAAACAGTACAGAATGTTTATTTACCAATAACTAAAAGAATTTTTTAAATTAACCAATTAATAACTATAATACTTGTGATCATAGAAAAAATATTTTTTCACTCATGGCTGCGCGCCTCTTGAAAATATTTTCTATGATTGCTTGTGAATTACAATCAAATCCAACAAATATCCCCTATCAGGGGTGTGATTGAGGCAAAGTCAGAGGTGAGGAAAATTCTGTCGACTGATTTTGACTACGCGAATCGCGCGAATAACGCAATGACAAACCTTAAAACAGACATTAAAATACAACATACATTAAAATAAACAATTTCTTGAACTTCATAACACTATTTCTTTATGAAAACCTGTTTAACTTCACATTTCACATACTGGGGATGCAAAGTAAACAATATTTACTGTGATCAAAAACAGCAGTTGTTCAATGTATTCACAGTAAATGGACTTATTTAATTCAATATCAAATGGGGAAAACATTAATAAATATAAACAAACACACTTGAGTGTTCTTGTTGAGTTAATGATGTATTAAACTGAGTAAAGTTAATATATTTTAATGTGTTTACCTTTAAAATCTTGCATTTCACATCTACAGTTCAATGCTATTTCAGTTAACTGAACAGTGTGACAAACATAATAAAGCAGAATATGCATATGAATCTGATTACACACAGATCCACTAACATATAAATCAAATCATCAAAAATCCAGTTTTGAAGTAAAATCAATTTAAATGGTGCTATTATATATGCAAGTATATGTTTTAATCATAATTTGTAAAACTAGATAAATGCAACATATAAAACTGCATATTATGCACTTATGATAAAACACAATTTATTCCCAAATTGATGTCTTATTCCCAATTCACATAATACAGTGTAATAGACACATTTTTTAATGAAACCGGTCATTTGTGCAAATAAAATGAAAACTATTAATATGCTATTGAGAATTTTGTGTTTGTTAGTTGTTGGAAGTTAAATCAGTATGTAGAATATAAGATAAGAACATTGTCAACAGGTAAATGATTACAAAGTAAATAGAAATCATCACTTGAGATATAAACATGCGCATGATAAACATCAGTAAAACATAGGCATGGATTCCATATAACAACAAACAATATGTACAAACTTAAGTAATTGACCCCGCGAGGTGCTTCAATCTTGTAATTAATACAGTAGATTTCGCTTAATTGAATAGTCCATTTGTCACGTCCGAATATTCAATTATCCGGAGTATTCAGTTATGCGGAATCAGTTATATTGCCAATGTAATCAATAACCGGGTGTAATCATCCTGGAAATTGTGATTTTCATGCATAATTAAAACGTTAATTACATTCGACATGTAATGCTTTTAAAAAAAGTTAATATTGGAATTTAATATTGAATCCATTATAAATATAATATAAATGTTTTGTTGAATTCCCAAATGAGAATACAAATTTTGTAATCCAAAACACACTTTCTATCTTTCAATAAAACGTCCACATGTATATTTCCTTTGCCCCCAACAAAAAGCTAGTGAAAACTATGCAGCAATGTTCAATGTCACGCCATACGGTGCGTGTAATGATTTTTCCCATTTTCATTTTATTGCTTACCCAACGCTTACGCTAGCAACATCTATTGCTCATGTATTGTCCTGGTAAAAAGCGCGCGAAAATTAGCGTGGGTGTATATACACTGTCAAAGGAAAACTTTGTAGCGTGGAGAATGCAGTATCTTTGACGTTACGCTCTTTAAGATAGTTTAGTATTGAAACAGATAATGTACTGTGTATTGATTTACCGGAAAATCTGGTCAATACTGGATTTAATTTTGGTTATTGTGAAAACATGATCAGCAGTGTTAAGACTGCAATGTTTTGACAAATGTGCGCGTTTTCGATTGTTCGACATCATGTTTAGATATGATTTACTGTGAGGCATTTGTGTAGGTTTATATACACGAACTGAGAATATATATTAGTGTAACATTCCATCACCTATTGCAAACTGTCTAGAAAGACATGTCAACAGTTTGTTTCTAATCTGCAACACACTCTTTAATAGTTTCTAAGCAACAACAAACTGTGGAAGTGTGTTACTCGACAGTTTGCATTCGAAAGTTTGCACCTGACTGCACACCGGATCCTCCAGTGTTTGCATTGTACTTGCTCGCATACTACACCTGTTAGTCACGTGAAGCTTGACAGACGCTGCATACATGCATGGTGTGAAATGAAAACAAAGGCAGTCAATTGAGCGTGTCTGTCAAAATTGTCATTACTATGCGTATCCTTGGAGATTTATGACATTCTTTGCTGGATTATAGTGTGGATTATAGTGTGCAATAGAAAATTGGTTATTCAATTAACCGAAATACGCCATATTTCCTTTGCTGGATTATAGTGTGGATTATAGTGTGCAATAGAAAATTGGTTATTCAATTAACCGAAATACGCCATATTTCCTATCAGAATATGTGGAGTTTTTACAAGGGGAAGAGATGCAAATGGTTTGGTGTTTTCAATTTCTATTCAATTAACCGAAATATACGATTAACCGATATTCAATTAAGTGGAATATACTGTATTTCTCAAAAAAGATGTCATGGCTGATTTTTCAGTTTTTTGTTTCATTCAAAAGTTTAAAGTTAAAACTATCAATCATGTTAAAGTCAAAATTGTCAACAACATGTCAGTCAAACAAGTCAATGAAGTTTCATTCAAAAGTGGAAATAACAAGCTGAAATCAAAGTTTCAGTCACACATTCTAACCAATCATAATTTTCAGTAATTACCCTGATCAATAAGAGACATAATTCTCACTTTGTTTTTATCCATTATATCAAATGTTTCGAGTCTGAAACACTCCTCGAATCAAACAGATTAGTGCCTTTTATAAATAAATGCAAGTATTTAAATTATCAAATTATTATTTATAATATTCTAAAACATCTAAAAAGCATTTCATCACAAAACTTAAGATTACATTATGGCTTATTTCATAAAGCAATACATTGCAGCAAACAACCATACTTGGTTAATGGAAGTCATGACCACAATTTGTAATTCACAACGGAATTGCACCAGAAATGAACTACATGTATAGCAAAATCACTATACAATATTGACAAGATAGCAAATCAATATGATCTAATATTCACTTGTATAATGTCACACTGAACCAGCCTCACAGAAGATGTTTCTATATTTTCTGCAAGTGAATATAAGATCATTACAGGAAAATTAGATTTTTAAGGTATCTTTTAGGGTCTCAATGGAGGAAAATATGGAGGAAAATATTGTTTAATGGAACACCATGGAAAACGAAATTCTATAAACATTTGACAAGAAACACGACAACATCACTTTACAAGGTTTTTGCAGTTTTACATACTTATTTGAATAACTGTGCAATCCCACACAAAATCTACATGTAAGCATGTAAGCTTCATTCACACAAAATTTCCGCGTAATACCTCCATTAAAACTCGTGTTATTAAACACTTTTTTTTCAGTAACAGTGACCTTGACCTTGATCCAACAGGGCCAAAATGCAAACCAAGCTACCTCAACATGTAACCATCCCACAAAATTGCGCTGATATTCCTCAATCTGAACATAATTTATTGAGAGTAAGATATTTTTTTCTATTTTTAGTAACAGTGCCCTTGACCTTTACCTGACACTTCCCAAAAGAAATACAAAGCTAGGTCTCCATGCAAGATTGTTGTATAAAAAGTTTCATTAACCCTTTGCACGCTGGGAAATTTGTCGCTGCAAAAATGTCGTCTGCTGAATTTCTAAAATTAGCATTTTCTTCGATTTTTTTTTCAAAGAATACTATCTGAATAGCAAACAGTTTGAATCCTGATGAGACGCCACGTTCTGTGGCGTCTCATCTGGATCCAAACTGTTTGCAAAGGCCTTTAAAATTCGGTTCCCGCACTGAAAGGGTTAAGATTGTTCCATGCAAACTAAATGTACTGCCTGAAAACCACGTGTGTACTGTTTTTCTATGTTTAGTCACTGAGTGACCTTGACTTCGAAAAACCCAAAATTCCAAGCTAGGCCATGATGCTACCAACAAACATAATTTTATATCTCCATCCAAACTCCAGCTTATGAGCAGAAACTGTTTTGTTATTTTTAGCTGTTTCTAGAAGCTGTCTAGACATCTAGACATGTCTATTTCTTGTCATTATTCATTACAGTAAAGGTACAATTATGTGCAAAGAAGCGATATGCAACTACAGCTTACAAGTAACAGTATTAAGTAAAACCCAGTTGAAAAAGAGGAAATTTCTTAAGACATTTTTTATGTACAGTAAATATATTTCAACTACTAAACTTTACTTAATATCATTGTGAACAATCTATACAGGCATGTTATGTTTGAATGTTCTAAATTGAAGAGCGATTACTTAGCCCGAAAGTTTGTATCTACAGACCAGTGTACAGAGAAAATGTCATAAATGAATCCGTTTAATACCCCTCTCTTCTTTCTTGCAAGGGTATAAAAACTGACTTTTTCTGTTCTGCTAAGAGAAACATAAATCTTCAGATTAAACAGGGCAAATACTAGGACATAAATGGCCCAGTCAGAGAAAATCAGTATTTTATTGTAAAACCTCAAAATATAACAAATCTGTGCCAGCAAAAGATTTGTAGTCCACCCACAACATAGAAGAAACCAGTAGTCTGCAAGGTAATGTTTGAAATTTTTATGGTCGTTAACTCAGTGGTGAGCAAAAGCTTTATGGTCAACCCTTAAAATATATTATCATTCTCTGGACAGAAATAGCTTTAGAATTAACTATCAAAATATTAGAAACCAGGTCCACAAAAAATTCATGTTCTGAGCTCGAATTATCAGAAACCAGTATGCTGCAAAAGCTTAATGGTTGACCCTCAAAATACACATGTAACAAAGCGCTGCATAGCGGATGCCAACGCTCAGCTGCGGGTGCAGTTTTGAACAAATGAAAGCTTGTCAGAAGAATGTTGTTGTTTTTTATATTAAAGGTCACAGTGACCTTGACCTTTGACCTAGTGACCCAAAAATTGGTGTGGCATGCAGAACTCATCAAGGTGCAGCTACACATGAAGTTTCAAAGTTGTAGGTGGAAGCACTTTGATTATAGAGCCAATGTTAAGGTTTTAGCACAACGCAGCAAGCTGGCTATGACAATACCTCTGGTTTTCTCCGTCTGCAAGCTGGCTATGACAATACCTCTGGTTTTCTCTGAAAACAGCCTAGCTAATAAATCAGTAGTCCTCAGAAGCCTAATGGTCTGACCTTAAAATGCCTGGATACCACATTCTCCTGGCAGTGCATTAGCAATAACTAATGTAATGGTCAACTGTAGATTGTTTACAGATCTGGTCAAGATAGTCAACATACTTGGTGCAAAATTGCAGTAACGCATAGCCAAAACCTTTGCAACATAATACAGTTATCTGTGATGCTTAATATCATAGGCCTAATGAATTACCAACTAGTAATTGCTAGATGGACATGGGGTCAAAGTCTGAATACAAGAACTTATTCAGTTACAATACCTGGATTGGATTTCACCACAATTAGCTTATAAGCCCAAGTTTCCATATTGTAATAACATGTGCAAAAATTTCACTGTAACAAGCATAAAAAGCTTATGCCAGGTGACCGCTTAAGTCAGGTGACCGCTAAGTTGGACTGCATAAACATTATAAATTTATAATTTTCATTAAGCAGAAAATCTTCCTTTGTTTTCAAGAACTACATTTAAAAACTCTCTAAAAACTCTCTAAAAGTATTAAGGACTGGATCAGTTCTTGAACTGGACTTTGGAACCATTTGAAGAAGTCGAAGTCCAAAAGTATGTTAATTGCATGGTCAACATGAAATCAGGTGATGTGGGTGTTTTGAAAGTGTTCTTAACCTTTTACAACTAAGAAACGTATTTTAACCCTTTGCATGCTGGAAAATTTGTCCTCTGCTAAAATGTTGTCTGCTAAATTTCTAAAATTAGCATTTTCTTCCATTTTTTTCAAAGAATACTATCAGAATAGCAAACATTTTGGATCCTGATGAGATGCCACATTTTGTGGCGCTCATCTAAATCCAAACTGTTTGCACAGGCCTTCAAAATTCGGTTCCCGCACTGAAAGGGTTAACGCATTTGTAGTACCTTACAAAGTTTAATTTAATTCAAGACCTTTCTTACTAGATTCAAGTTTTAAAGGCTTCATTTCCAACCCTTAGATACTGATGAACAGCAAACAGCATAAAACCTGAACAGACTGTGAGTTACGCGCAGGCTGTTGTGGTATTATGCTGTTTGCACATAGCCCTTTTCACTTTGCTTCAGAGTGGGAAAGGGATATGATAACAACCATATAAGTATTAAAGCCTTGTAACACACAGGTTTATGTCAGATGAAACAAATCCATTTGGGTGAACCAATTTGGGTGAACCGAGAATTTTGAACCTTCTGACTGAGTCTTAAACCAAAAGTAGTTCAATCCCAAGGTCAAAATGAGGGCAGGTGGATGTGTTCGAAGTGTTCATAGATAACAAATATTCAATATCAAAATTCAGTAACAAGAGGTATTTATATAAAGACCAATTGCATCATTTTGGTTTAACAAAAATTTGGAAATGACTTTAAAGGCTAAAATCATTACTGAATTTCCCACTGTATTACCTGTATAACTGAACTACTAAAATCATTATTTGTCAAGGGAAACAGCTATTTTCAAACCATTAAGCTACCAAATACCCCTAAAACATTACCTTTGAACGCGAGGGAATTCTCGTACCCAAATGCCCCTCTACGTATCCATCGCTATCTTGAGAACTAAGCCCAGGAATTCTTGTCCCCAAATGTCCCTCTATGTATCCATCGCTATCTTGAGAACTAAGCCCTCCTTGGTTCCCTTCTCTTATTTTGCCACGACTGTTCCAAATCTTATTGTCATCCAGTTCTTCATTGGAGCTTTCCGAGTCGCAGTTAAATTTTATCGTCGGAATAGAATCCTGAGACATTTTTTGCTTTAATTGTTGACTTTTTTCTTGATTATGATTGCAACTATAGTGACATCCTTTTTAAACTAGCGCTTTTTGCGTTGTTTTTTTTCTGTTTTCTTTGAAATTGTCACTCATGTTGTTTGCTTTTGTACTTCTGTTCAAACATGTATCTTTATTAAACTTTCTGTTAAAATCATCACTTCACTTGAGAGGTATAAACTTCTTTTTTATTTGTGTTAAAAACAGTCTTTCTTCACCAAAAATAATCTGAAAATTTGCAAAATTAAAATGCACGAGCAACATGCCTACATTTTTAAACTGGAACACCAAAACTTAACACGAGCACCGCCTTGCGGATGCAGACCCCTCATCTATTTTTATTTTTAAAGGTGAAGGGACCTATCTCAATTTCAATCACAAATGAGGGAGGGTTGGAGCGGAGTGGAGAGGGTGTATAGTGTGTGGGTGTGGTCATTTATTACATTATCTTCCAAAAATGAAAAAAAATGCTAAAAAAAACAATTTTTTTTTTTTAGGGGGGTAATCTTGACGGTATTTCAAAAATAAAATAATAAAAATAAATATTTGTGTATTTGAACCGTTTTTTTGGGGGGAGGGGGGAATTTGGGGGGGGGGGGGGGGGGGGGGGCATGGTTTGGGTGGAGTCTATTGTGGTATGTCAGGTAAGAGTTGTTTCGTCAAAGTATCAATCAAATCTAATCATAAATAAAGAAGTTATGGCAATGTTAGCAAAATTTAATAATTTGACCTTGAGAGTCAAGGTCATTCAAAGGTCAAGGTAAAATTCAACTTGCCAGGTACAGTACCCTCATGATAGCATGAAAGTGGAAGCAATAGCCTTGATACTTTAGAAGTAAAGTGGATCTAAACACAAAATTTAACCATATATTCAAAGTTACTAAGTCAAAAAGGGCCATAATTCTGTAAAAACTAGAGCTTTGTCACAGACGTGACGAATACCCCCACATGCCGCATTGACACATAATATTTTGCATGTTGTCTTCACAAAAAACAGAGGACACCATGCTCAATTTTTAAAACGCACTTAGTGACCCCTTGACCTAGTTTTTGACCCAGAAAGGCCCATGTTCTAACTTGGCCTTAAGATCATCTCCATAAAACTTGTGACCAAGTTTGGTGAAGATCGGATGTAAACTACTTGAATTAGAGAGCGGACACCATGCTGAATGTTAAAAAACGCACTAAGTGACCCCGTGATCTAGTTTTAGACCCGGAATGGCCCATGTTCAAACTTGTCCTAGAGATCATTTAGATAAAACTTGTGACCAAGTTTGGTGAGGATTGGATGAAAACTACTTGAATTAGAGAGCAGACAACATGGTGAGGTATAAAACGCACTAAGATACCCCGTGACCTAGTTTTTGACCCAGCATGACCCATATTCAAACTTGACCTAGAAAATATCTAGATACAACTTCTGACCAAGTTTGGTGAAGATTGGATAAAAACTACTTGAATTAGAGAGCGGACAACATTGTGATGTTTAAAACGCACTAAGTGACCCCGTGACCTTGTTTTAGACCCAGCATGACCCATATTCAAACTTGCCCTAGACATTATCAAGATACAACTTCTGACCAATTTTGGTGAAGATTGGATAAAAACTACTTGAATTAGAGGGCGGACAACATGGGGAGGTTTAAAACACACTAAGTGACCCCGTGACCTAGTTTTTGACCTGGCATGGCCCATGTTCGAACTTGACCTACACATCATCTAGTTACATAAAAAACATCCTGACTTAAATTCATACTCTTAAAGAGATTATGATTTAAATCATAATGGTACATGTATATTGAAGAATCTATAGATTATTGCAAGTTTAATATGCATTACACAAAACTTAACTAAAATTTTCAATTTTCTTAGTATAAAAAGGGCACATAATTCTGTCAAAATGCATGCCAGAGTTATCTTACTTTGCCTGCCCAGTCCCCTGATGATAGTTAGTAAGTGTACCAAGTATGAATGCAATAGCATTGATATTTTCTGAGAAAAGTGGACCTAAATGTTAAACTTTACCGGACGCCGACGCCAAGGTGATGACAATAGCTCATAATTTTTTTTCAAAAAATAGATGAGCTAAAAAGGATTCAGACTGAAACACTACAACTTGAATCAGAATTTAGACTTGAACACTACAACTAGAGACAGACTTAAAACAGGAACACTATTACTTTAATTGAGACTGGAATACTGTAACTTGAGACAGAATTGAGACTGGAATGCTGTAACTTGAGACAGAATTGAGACTGGAATGCTGTAACTTGAGACAGAATAATTATTGAGACTGGAATACTGTAACTTGAGACAGAATTGAGACTGGAATGCTGTAACTTGAGACAGAATTGAGACTGGAATGCTGAAACTTGAGACAGAATTGAGACTGGAATACTTTAACTTGAGACAGAATTGAGACTGGAATGCTGTAACTTGAGACAGAATTGAGACCGGAATACTGTAACTTGAGACAGAATTGAGACTGGAATACTGTAACTTCAGACAGAATTGAGACTGGAATACTGTAACTTGAGACAGAATTGAGACTGGAATACTGTAACTTCAGACAGAATTGAGACTGGAATAATGTAACTTGAGACAGAATTGAGACTGGAATACTGTAACTTGAGACAGCATTAGGACTAGAATACTGTAACTTGAGACAGCATTAGGACTGGAATACTGTAACTTGAGCCAGCATTAGGACTGGAATACTGTAACTTGAGACAGCATTAGGACTAGAATACTGTAACTTGAGACAGCATTAGGACTGGAATACTGTAACTTGAGACAGCATTAGGACTGGAATACTGTAACTTGAGACAGCATTAGGACTGGAATACTGTAACTTGAGACAGCATTAGGACTGGGATACTATAACTTGAAGACAGAATTTAGACTGGAATACTGTAACTTGAGACAGCATTAGGACTGGGATACTATAACTTGAAGACAGAATTTAGACTGGAACACTAGAAATTGACACAAGATTGAACTAAAGAACCTATACATGTTACCTTACACTGGATTCAGACAATTGAAGACTTCAGTCTATGACTTGACACAGGATTCAGACTTGACACAGGATTCAAACAAAAAGACTTACGTCTAAACGTAAAGAGAATTTACAATTGATACAGGCTCCAGACTATGACATCAAAGTCTATTCAGACTTGACATTTTTTTCAGACTAGAAGACTTCACAAAAAATTCAGTGTTACAAAACTAGCCATAAAAGGAAAAATGCCCAACTTCCTGGTGGCGATGTTTTTCAAACAAACAGAACCATTTTCAAACTCTTTCAAGATATCATTGGGACAAATTGTCTGACCAAGTTTCATGAAAATTGGATAATTTATGTGGCTTCTAAAGGGTTAACATGGCAAATATGACGACGCACAACAGACAAA
Organism: Dreissena polymorpha; assembly: GCF_020536995.1. Taxonomy (NCBI): domain Eukaryota; kingdom Metazoa; phylum Mollusca; class Bivalvia; order Myida; family Dreissenidae; genus Dreissena; species Dreissena polymorpha. The sequence continues at coordinate 3,748,994 of NC_068364.1, forward strand.
GCATGACAGACAAAATGTGATCTAAAAAGCTAAAATTTAATACAATGAAAAGCCGTGAAATAAAAAAATCAGAACAGTATAAATGACACATTTTAAGTCTTTCTACAAAATGGCACATTTGGGAAAATATTTTCTGTAGTAGAACATTTATATTTAAAACCAAGAGTTTCAGTTATTTTGAGCAAAATATGGTAATTTACCTTCTTTATGAAATAATAGTGAGAAAGCATTAGCATCTAAAATTCGAACCTTTTATGGTAATGGAATTTGCTCAGCAAATGAATTTGCAACATCAGATTGTAAAGCTGATACAAATTGAATAAAATACATAATTCCAAACATGAACAAGGAATATTTCAAAGTAGGGAGTATTTTTTTACATGTACTTTCGATAAATCTAAAATCAAAATTATTTATGTTGAAGTTGTTTATATGACTTGAATTGCAAACAGCAAGGAGGAAAAAAAAAATATCTCATACATTTAGCCAACATGCACCAATTAAAAAAGAACCATTATTTTCCTTGAACACAGTGTGGAAGTTTAAAGACTTTATTTCAGAATTAAGAGTGTGACAGTTGTATCAGTTTGTTATTTCATATACTATAGTTTAACCTTTGACCCTTGAACTACCTATCAACTTGACATAATACATGGAAATAAAACTTTGGCAATGTGTATTTTCAACACGTCTTGAACTGACAACATATTAGTGTTCTGCAAAAATCTACAGGCCCATGGCAATCATTAGGGACCAAAATATAGTGACCCACTACAATCTGTAGGCACCAAAATCAAAATGCCCACTTCAAACTGTAGGCTTCCAAAGTCTAAGGGCCCACTATTATTTTAGGCGTCCAAAATCTAAGGGCCCACTACAATCTTTAGATGGTCAAAATCTACTGGCCCACAACATTTGTTAGGAGTCAAAACGTAGTGGTCCCCACAATCTTCAGAGGTCTTAAATATAGTGGTCCCCACAATCTTTAGAGATCTTAAATATAGTTGCCCACCACAATCTTTAAGGCCAAAGTCTTGTGCCCACCCCCCCCCCCCCTCCCAAAATAGTTAAGGCAAAAATCTCTTGGCCTACAACAAGCTTCAGGGGCCAAAATCTCGTGCCCCCACCCCACAATCTTAAGGGGGCAAAATCTAGTGGCCTACCACTAGAGCTGTAACGATTCACCCATCATTTGATTCGATTCGATTTCGAAACCAAATGGTTCGATTTGATTATTTTCGATTCGATTTAAATTAAACTATTTGCTGCTTATTTTGCAAACTATTTCATGTTTTGTGTGTCCAAAGCATGAATTAATATGTTTGGTATTTGTTAATAACTTATTATGTTGTACATTTAAAGTGTTTATTTTTTTTAAATAAAATTTAAAAACGTAACATTGTTTTATAAGTAACACATTTATTTAACAAAACTTCCTGTTGAGTTATTCTTAAATAACATAAAATGCACAATGTATCCCATGTGTTGAACAGAAAAAAACAAAATGTAGGTATATAAACAACTTCCAGTTGACTTCTTAACAGAATACACACAGTTTAGTAAACAAACCATATGGGTAACTTACGTCAACAAAACACGTTTTGCAAGTTGCCTTTGCATCAGAACCTTCGCGAAACCCGAAATGTTCCCATACTTTTTATTTTAGTTTTGACGGTGCGTCTTTCGGCGTGATTGAAGAAGCCATTTTACCGACTGATGTAATGCTCAGCATGTTATTCATTCAATCATTGGATGCCATATTTGCTATTGACCAATCAAAAGACGTATTACAAATGACAAGAACGTTTAGACTACGGATTTGGAAAGTATGGTTTAAAATAGGGATCAATCGGGATTGCAGTGAATTGAATCGAAATTTGCAGTATTGGTATCGAAATCGAATTGGCTGCATTGAACCGGTTTTTCGATGCATCGAACCGAATCGTTACAGCTCTACCTACCACAATCTTTAGGGGCAAAATCCAGTGGCCCCAAACAATCTTTAAGAACCAACATCTAAAGGTCCTCACAATCTTTAGAGACCAAAATCTAGTGCCCCCCCCCCCTAACAATCATTAAAGCAAAAATCCAGTGGCCCACCACAATCTTTAGGGGCAAAAATCTAGTGGCCCACCACAATCTTTAGTGGCCAAAATCTAGCTGCCCACACAATCTTCAGGGGAAATAATAAGTGGCCCACCATAATCTTAACGGGCCAAAGGCTAGTTGCCCACATCTGCTAATGTCCATCCATATAAATTTGTACACATGCCATGTTTAAAAATCCTAAAAATCAAAGGATTTTTGTTAAATAAAAAGCATTTTCAATACTTCTATTAATTAACTAACCAAAACCCTCACGTATCCTTAAGTAAAGGCGTTTCTCCAGCACCAACAACAACAAACTATAATGAGATATAGCAAATTACTTCAGAGATCGGAAGTACACACTTCAAAGCAAATGTGCATGAGCAGGATCACGGAAACTTAATCAGATAGTATCATCAACAATATGTGACTACTATTCACTTATTATAACTCAACAATAAAATATACTTCAACATGTAAGAACAACCATTATGTCAAAACCAAGACTTATATGATTATAAACAAAACAGGAAAAAGGCACATACAATCATGAGAGTTCCTTAAATCCTGTTCTGGACTTATTGAAAAATAAATGGCATATTTTATGAAGACTTAGAACTCACAACCCCGAAATCACAACGGATCACAAGTACTCCAATTAACAGTTAAATTTTCCATACCCTCATTGTAACCTTTCAGAGGCACAGAACATTAAAACCTATTAAACTCCCAATATTTCATCATAAGGTACTCACACCACCTTTTGTTTGACCAATGATTAAAACCCCTTATCTAGACAATGACTTCATGGACAAGAAATTCGCCTACGGCATGTTTCTTTACTCCCAATTTTACCTTCTTACAGTACAGCCAAAGCGGCACAAACATAATCCGCGGCTACGCCACGGCCAGATTATTAGTCCGCGGCGGCCTAATCGTGTGTTCACACGGCGTATCGCCGTGGCACTCGGCATCGATCCGCGCAACGACGCCGAGTATGTATTAACCTCGCGTACTTTCGCGGAGTAAATCCGCCGCATACGTACGCGGCGGATCGAGTGAAAAGATATCCACCTACATGTACATACATGTATGTGTAGCGTAGAATTAATTACGCGCAACTGTTTATGTTTCGTTCGATTATCATTATTAAATTTGCAATCCGAAACACACTTCCGAATTTTAATGCTAACACCTCCTTTGGCAAATTCTAGCGTCAAATAAACAGTATTCAAATATCCTTTGTTTCATAAAAAGCGCGCGAAAATTATGCAGACATGTAGAACGTTGTTTGGAAAGTTTGGGTGTATTTTGTGTTGTATAAATACATGAACATCACGTCAGGCGTAAATCGCGTGTTCAGTGGAGAAAAAAAACGCCCCGATTAGACGTTATTTCATCATCTCTATAAATAGTAACAAATGCCAAAATGTATTTGATACTTAAGGAAATATCGAGAATGTTTGTGTATCGTAAATATTTACCAGCATTTGCTTTAAAACTGGAATATACGGGATTATCGGGTAATTAGTAGCGATATTAACTGTATAATATGAACAAAATAAAACGTGTTTATATACGCATATTCAAACAATAGTTATAATAAGCTGATAATTAACAAAACTACAAATACGTCGTCACCGTCTTGATTATTGATGTGGCTTCAAACTGCTAATTTTCTCAGCTAAAATATAATAGCGGAATCAACATGCAATTGATTTATAAATCCACCATATGCTGGAGCCTTGACCACTTGTATGTGCGAAAACATATTTACGTGACCTTGTTTATGTGTGAAATGCATACGCTACGGGCGGGAAACAAACTTAATAATTGGCCAGACACATTAACTATGCTTACATGTATATGCTAATACAATCCGCGCACAATAAATTTATTACGATTTCAATTATTATTATAATTGTTCTTTCAAAATTTGTTAACTACATGTAACTAATAATTTTTAAGAAGATTTTTTATTTCATGATGCGCATCGACTCGGCATCATGTCGCGGATCGCGGCATGCCTCGGCGGACAGATGCGAAGTTTCGCGGCGAAATGCGACTTGCTGCCGCATACTGACGCGGCTTCAACGACTGACGCGGCATCGACTCGTTTCGTCTTGCCGCCGCGGATCGCGAAATACGTTTGTTCCGCTTTGGCTGTACTGTACATCAAATTGAGCCTTGCTGCCCATCCTTAAAATTGTCAATTCAAACAACAGGAGGCACTTCAAGCCCTTCAACTCTTTACCACTTAGATACCTATTTTGAAGCATTTGTAGTCCCTAAGAAAGTAAAATTTAATATAAATAAATTTCTGATGAGATGCAAACAGCTCCTGTGTTATGCTGGGGGGGGGGGGGGGGGGGGGGGGGGTTATTGTTTTGCATAAAGAAAACTCACTCAATAGTGCAAGTTCACAAACACCAATCTGCAAGTCCTTTAACCTTAAAATTTTGAATGCACATCTATATATCTTGTAAAGGATTTTCTCGTTGTTAATAAGGTGTTGTTTAATGCTTGATCTTTGTTATTTATTTCCTTTGGTGTGGTGAAAGACAAATAGCCTATTAAATAGTGTTCTTTTTAACTCTAAATCTTAAATAGGTTAATGGAATATCTTTGTCATATTTGTTGTATCCCAATATAATCATTTAAATCATTTATGAGAAATTTGTTTTCATTAAATGAAATCAAAAATGCAATAGTTAACCCTTTCCCACTTAGAAGCAAAGTGGAAATGGCCATGTGCAAACAGCATAAAACCAGAACAGCCTGTGAGTAACTCGCAGTCTGTTAAGGTTTTATGCTGTTTGCTGCTCATAGGTTTCTAAGGGTTGGAACTGAAACTTTTAAAACTTGGATCTAGTATTTGGATTAATATTTGTGTTTGCTTACCAGTTTTCAACAAATGGAAACTGATTGACTCAAATACAAATGGTCCAGTGTGAGCCCTAAAAATGCAGGAAAAAAGATACATGACGGTTGAAAACATAAAATCACTGAGAATCTTTTATTGTTTGCTAAATATTTCGTAAACTTTAATTTACAACGCAGAATACCACATCAATAAGAACAAGGGCTGTTTGTAAAACATGCATGCCCCCCATATGTACTGACAGCCATTTTGTAAATATGTTTTTGTCACTGTGACCTTGACCTTTGACCTAGTGATCTGAAAATCAATAGGGGTCATCTGCGAGTCATGATCAATGTACCTATTAAGTTTCATGATCATAGCCATAAGCTTTCTTGAGTTATCATCGGGAAACCATTTTACTATTTCGGGTCACTGTGACCTTGACCTCTGACTTTGTGACCTGAAAATCAATAGAGGTCATCTGCCAGTCATGATCAATGAACCTATCAAGTTTCATGATCCTAGGCATAAGCGTTCTTGAGTTATCATCCGGAAACCATTTTACCATTTCGGGTCACCGTGACTTTGACCTTTGACCGAGTGACCTCAAAATCAATAGGGGTCATCTGCGAGTCATGATCAATCATGATCAATCTACCTATCAAGTTTCATGATCCTAGGCATAAGCATTTTTGAGTTATCATCCAGAAACCATTTTACTATTTCTGGTAACCGTGACCTTGACCTTTGACCTGAAAATCAACAGGGGTCATCTGCCAGTCATGATCAATGTACCTATGAAGTTTCATGATCCTAGGCATAAGCGTTCTTGAGTTATCATCGGGAAACCATTTTACTATTTCGGGTCACCTTGACCTTGAACTTTGACCTAGTGACCTGAAAATCAATAGGGGTCATCTGCCAGTCATGATCAAACTACCTATCAAGTTTCATGATCCTAGGCATAAGCGTTCTTGAGTTATCATCCGGAAACCATTTTACTATTTCGGGTCACTGTGACCTTGACCTAGTGACCTGAAAATCAATAGGGGTCATCTGCGAGTCATGGTCAATCTACCTATCTAGTTTCATGATCCTAGGCCAAAGCGTTCTTGAGTTATCATCCGGAAACCATTTTACTATTTCGGGTCACCATGACCTTGACATTTGACCTAGTGACCTGAAAATCAATAGGGGCCATCTGCGAGTCATGATCAATCTACCTATCAAGTTTCATGATCCTAGGCATAAGCGTTCTTGAGTTATCATCCGGAAACCATTTTACTATTTCGGGTCACCGTGACCTTGACCTTTGACCGAGTGACCTCAAAATCAATAGGGGTCATCTTTGAGTCATGATCAATGTACCTATCAAGTTTCATGATCCTAGGCATAAGCATTCTTGAGTTATCATCCGGAAACCATTTTACTATTTCGGGTCACCATGACCTTGACCTTTGACCTAGTGACCTGAAAATCAATAGGGGTCATCTGCGAGTCATGATCAATCTACCTATCAAGTTTCATGATCCTAGGCATAAGCGTTCTTGAATTATCATCCGGAAACCATTTTACTATTTCGGGTGACAGTGACCTTGACTTTTGATCTAGTGACCTCAAAATCAATAGGGGTCATCTGCGAGTCATGATCAATGTACCTATGAAGTTTCCTTATAACAGTTCTCATATATTCAATATTCAGTTGCAATTACACAGATTTCCCCCATTTTGGATTGTAACATCACATCAATTACTGCTGCTATTATTATTATTACATGGTTTCATATGGTAAAAAAGATGCTACAGACTTTACATTTATAATTTCCTCATACGACCAATTTGAAGTAGCAATTTTAAAATGTATGATAGTTCTGTTTGTGTAAATAAACTACCTTAATTGGACATAATCCAGAACAAATATCAAATAAAATTGATCATTACCAAAATCAATCAAATCAAATTGCTAATTTTGCTTTAAAAAAATTTCCATGGAGTTCAATAAAACATTTGCATTAATGTCCCAGTTGGGAACCTAAAAATACCAAAATTGAAATTAGATAAGTAATCTTTAATTTCCTTTAGCATCAGAAATAACTTTCAAAATACAGAAACTCTATAGTTTGTAACTTTAAAGTGGTGGCTTGGAGCCAAATTTATACAGTCATCAATGTATCTGGCCTTAAGTCCCTGCAATATAATTTCCATGGAAAAAAACATGTTCTCAATTCACAACAATCAAAAACAGTTACTATCAAAGTTAAAATGTGAAATTGTATATCTTTTTAGTTGTGCAGAGACGTTAACACAGAATTAAAATAGAAACTAGTCTCTTTGCTTAAAGAAAATACCATCATCTTTTAAGTGTCCATCCATTGCAAAAGCAAATAACATACAACATGTATATATGTTTAAAAACTTAGTTACTGCAAAACCCAGGTTTAAACCAGGAAATTTTCGATCCTTGTGTCAGTGTGGGAGACAACTATATAAATGCATCAACCCGGAACACTTGTAAACAAAAACTGCATACCACATGATTATGCAGGCCAATAGCACTTTACAATACATGTAGCACTTTTAAGCACTTTTTAACTACAGATAAAGTTTGAGTAGATTTTCATTTTGAAGTGTTTATCTTTTATAGAACAAAAACAAGAATGATTTTTATCCAGCGAAAATATCTTAACCATTTGTGTATCAGTCACAATCAGTAAAGTCAACATGCAATAAAAATATAAGCATAGTTGCTTGAAACATTCAATAATTAATATTATAGTATAATTTAAGACATATAAAACATCAAAAATAATACTCGTGTAAGCACTCATAAATCCATAAACCATGATCATATTTATATAACCACACTTTTAAACATCCCAGAAAATTTATGATTGTAATATAATGCTGTCAAAGTAACCTAGTATTTCATGCCACAACTTTCACATGTTTTTGCAATTATTGCAAAAGACAAAAACACGACAAAATAATCACAAATATCATGCTATTTATATAATCCAAACTTCATTCATTGGAGAGTTCAAGGTGGTTTCTTTATCAATGCCCAGACAAATATTCCAATACTTTTGGTCTGAATCAAGCATGGTGTTCTTCCATATTGTAAACCCTGAGCTAAATTTCTTGATGAAAAGACAGCAAGCTGCTTTGTTGGCAAATACCCTGAGCTACATTTGTTGATAAAAACGCTGGGACATTTTTGCTGAGACTGTATGCCTACTTTTGTTATAGTGAAAGAGATTTGTATAAAACCGGCAGATGCGCTGATTTGTGTTTTGGTCACAATTGACATTTAATTTAAACTAAACAATCTTGAGTGAACATACCTGATTATTAAGTTGATGAACAACTACATGGTAGCAGTATTTATTATTCAGTATCAAAATATAGAAAAATACACCAAGAAATGGTCTAATAAATCAATATTTAAGCTTATTTTAAGTGATGATGAGAAGGAAGATGATGATGTTCTTGATGTTGATGATTAAAGATGATGCTGCTGCTGTTATTTTGTTCTTGTTGAAGATGATGATGACGATGATACAGAAGATGATGATTATGAAAAAGATGGTTGAGCAGTTGATTATGATAATGGTTGTCTTGATAATGATAAGTTATGTAATAATAATGTACTAAAAAGAAGAAATATCTTTAAAAAGATATTCGGAACATATCTGACTTTGGCATTTTCCAATAGGTTTTCATTGGTTTCTTTTGCTAAAATTTATGCTATTTGATATCTTGAAAGGAATACTCTATTATTAACATAAGGAATTTATTGATAGTACATTCCATCTTCGCCTGACGATTTACTGACCCAGCACAGACCCTAAAAGTCTTAAGGATTTGGGAATGGAACTTACCGGTAATGCGTAATGGTAACTGGGCCAAAATGTGTTCGTAAATGTTTCACAAGAACAAAAGAGAGAAGTTTGCATTTCCCTACACAGCGCAGTGTATCATCCTATACTCCAAAGACGCGGTGATGTTGCTAATGTTTCGGGGGATTATGCTCAAATCAGCCAATGATGTGTTTTATTTCCGGTCTGCTTGCATTTTATAAAGATCATCTGAGGTGGAGAGCTGTGTTAAACAGCTACATGTACTTCAAAGAACAGGACACTGCATTTATATATAAGGGAAACAACTCCTTCAAGTCCCATTTCCCATAGCACAATAGTTAACTCCCTTTGTACAAAGAGCACAATGTCTTTCGCAAAGATTTACATTCCTATCACCTCTAGTTTACTCTATTACCATCTCATTTTTACAAGGTGTAAGTCACAGGCAAATGCTCATTGCAATGCCAAAGTCGTTCATTGACTGATAATGATTACAAAGTACAATGCTAGCCACTGCACATGGACAGACCACAATAGCTTACCATCAGCACTTCCAGATCAAGTGAGCCAAAAACACAAAACAGAAAATAATCTTAACATCAAAAACTTTCAAAGAATTGTTTAACAAAAACCAAATCAAAAGGTCGCACTAGCAAGCTCAGTTGATTGAGCTTCGGACTTCAAACAAAAGAATTGCTTGTTCGCTCCAACAAAAGCAAATTTACTTGTGTAAGAATTGGTCATTATACATGTATCAATTCTGATAGGAAGAATATATAGGATCACACGCAGTACAGGGTGCTTCTAATAAGGGGACAGCCAGACCAGTCTTGCAATATTTTATAATAATTTGTCATATACAGTGAATTTCTTAGTCTGAAACTTAGTATAAATGTTTTCAAGCTTAAACTTCTCTTTTGCCATTAAATATTTGAACAAGAGATGTGTTTGTCAGAAACACATTGCCCCCTACTGCGCCGCTTTGATGCCATAAATTTGACCTTTGACCTTAATGGATGACCTTGGCCTTTCACCACTCAAAATGTGCAGCTCCATGAGAAGCACATGCATTCCAAATATCAAGTTGCTATCTTCAATATTGCAAAAGTTATGACCAAGGTTAACAGTGACAGACACACAGACTGACAGACACACAGACAGACAGGCCAAAAACAATATACCCCCGATTATTTGATCCGGGGGCATACAAATATATAGTTTTCAAATCTTGTGTTGACAAGTCATCAGAGGGCTGGGGGGGGGGGGGGGGAAGAAGCATGAAGCTATTCCACTCTTGATCTTTCCCTCGTTCCTACAGACTTTTCCTGTACCCCTACTTCAAATAGGAGACTTGTCTGTTCTGGAATATGTGCTGGTGAAACCAGTCTCTGCGAAAAGTCTCAAAACCATAACTGGCAACAAGATGTGGTAATCTTCACAGAGACTGAAACTAAGAAAAGGGTGACGTTACATTAAACTACCCTTTGTTAAATGACTGACATACTGTTATTCTGTTAAGCTCTGTGAATAATTCAACTAAACAAACAAACAGTAAAAGGAACAAGAAATTAAGGACAACAAAACTTTGTACCTGCTTCTGTTTAGGCTTTTCCTAAAAAAACATTTTTTCCTTTATTGACACACAATAAAATGGCAACAAATAACAAAACTATAGTTTTTATTACTTTAAGATTTTATTCTAAAGAAGCTTTTATTGTTAAATTTTTCATCTTTTGAATATTTATTTTGCTATTTTTCAGCAATACGATCGATTGATCTTTTATAACCGCCTTTTGGACAGCTAAACATTTCATTGACATAACTATTTGTTTCTCTGTATATGCAAATTCATTATGCAAAAGGCGACTCTATCAAAAGCAGTAAAACCTCTTTATTTAAACAACAGTCCAACCACCTTATTTTGAAGTCGCCGTGACTTCTAACAGGAAAACTTCTAAATAATGAGCATGTAGTACAATCATTTCCATATGGCCCTAGATGGCTCCCCTGTGCAATGGGGAAAAGTTTCAAACCCCGGCACAGGATTTGAAGAATTGTTATATATAAAACACCACAATCGGATGACATATACTAAATATCAATGCTCTGTGTGCTTTAAAGTGTTTTGGAAAAAATATGTCTAACTTAGTGAAGGACTACTACATGATGTTACATGCTGACTAAATTACACGACTTTGCCTTGCTGCAGGGAACAACTTATTTAACAACAAGAGCACCGCATAATGGTCGCCACGCTCGGCTGTGGGTGCAGTTTTGAATAGATGAAAGCTTGTCAGATTTTTTTTTTTTTAGAGGTCACAGTGACCTTGACCTTTGACCTAGTGACCCTAAAATGGGTGTGGCATGTAGAACTCATCAAGGTGCAGCTACATATAAAGTTTCAAAGTTGCAGGTTGAAGCACTTTGATTTTAGAGCCAATGTTCAAAACCTTGACAAAATAAAAAGTAAAAGTAAGTTACTAAACCATCTACAAAGATTCTGTGAAAACTGGGGCTTGGTCGCATTTCACTGCAAGACATGATTCAAACAAACTTAGCAGAGGATCACTAAATGGTGTGACACACTAAATTTTAAACCCATGATCCTTGCATATAGTGATTTACTAAATAAGTGTATATATTAAATCATGTGACCCTTTGGGCATGGCCATATTTTATCCCTGGGGCAAGATTTGAATGAACATAGTAGAGAACAAATATAAAATGTTACACTCCAAATATTAAACCTCTTACCCTTTACATTTCAGATAAAAATGTATCCACTATATAAGTCTTAATAATCATGTGGCCCCAGACATGCGCTTTTAAAAAACTTACAAGAAGCGAAATGTAAAATAATGTTGTACAACAAATATTTAACCTATAACCTAAGCAAATGTTAGAGATGCTTAAAGTTTTCATCTTAAAAGTATTGTTTTAGCTTTCTTGTGACCCACATATGCAGAAGACCAAAATGATATCAAACAAGAGCTGTCACCATAGGATGACATATGCCCCCCATAAACGCTTTGATAGAAATTATGAGCATTTTTCGAAACCTAAACGCAGATTTCGAAACCTTAACCCAGACCCTAAGTTCAAGGTCAAGGTCACAGGGGTAAAAAATGTTGTGCGTATGGAAAGGCCTTGTCCATATACACATGCATACCAAATATGAAGGTTATATCTCAAGGGACATAGAAGTTATGAGCATCTTTTGCAAACCTAAATGCAGATTTCAAAACCTAAACGCGGACCCTAAGTTCAAGGTCAAGGTCACAGGGGTAAACATTTGTGTGCGTATGGAAAGGCCTTGTCCATATACACATGCATACCAAATATGAAGGTTATATCTCAAGGGACATAGAAGATATGAGCATTTTTCGAAACCTAAACACAGATTTTGAAACCTAAACGCGGACCCTAAGTTCAAGGTCAAGGTCACAGGGGTAAAAAAAATTGTGCCTATGGAAAGGCCTTGTCCATATACACATGCATACCAAATATCAAGGTTTTATCTCAAGGGACATAAAAGTTATGGCCTTTTTCAAAACCTAAACGCAAAGTGTGACGGAAAGACAGACAGACGGACGGACAGTCCAATCACTATATGCCCTCCTTTGGGAGCATAAAAATTAGAAAGAGAGGTTACCCTAGAATAACATCTGTGAAGTTTCATTTAAATCTGCCACGAGGTTTAGGACATGACTGAGTTTGAATAAAAAGATTTTGCACAACAGACAATGCAAAACCGAAAAAAGGCAAATCTCAAAAGATAAACACAATCTTGTGAGAACAAGGGGCAAAAACAATTATTGTTAGTATTATGAACCATGAAAACAGACTTTAAACTATCGCATAATGAATATTAAACACAGAGGCAACTTACAACATATAAGTTGTCTGTTGGTGTTGCAAACTGCTCAATGATAGCCAGGTTAAAAGATACGCTTGCAATTTGGTGACAATCAACTATGTAGATACGTTACGAAGCATGTAAGCATATACTACAGAACATAATTATGTTAAAACCCAATGAGTGCATAATACAACGTGCATAATTTATACATTAAACAACTATTCCATATAAAAAATCAATAGAAAACTGAGTCCATGCCATGCATTTGAATCATATTGTATTGTAAACCAGATTATTTCACTGAACAAAGCATTTCCAAAACTAATGTCTAATTCCAATTTTACATAATACACTGTTATTAGTAAATATTAATCATAACAACGCAAGATAGGACCCAATAAGCATGTTTCAAATAGCCATAATAAAAAAGCAAAAAAAGTCTGAGATTATTATCCCCACGCTTTTTGAAAAGCGTGGGGATATTGTGGTTATCTCCGCCGTCTGTCTGTCTGTCTGTCTGTCCGTCCTGGCCACTATCTCCTCCTACACTATAAGCACTAGAACCTTGAAACTTACACACATTGAAGCTATGAGCATATGTGCGACCCTGCACTATTTGGAATTTTGATCTGACCCCTGGGTCAAAAGTTATGGGGGTTGGGGCGGGGCCGGGTCAGAGATTTTCACTCATTTTTTTATGTTATTTTACATTAACTTCTTCATTTCTGCACCGATAGAATTACTTCAAATTGATACTGAAACTCTCTTATGACAATACGGTCAAACTCAACTATGCATGGCCCCATAACCAACCCTTGGGCGCCCCGCCCACATAGACCACACCCACCCAAAATTGCCTTTTACTATAATTTCTTCATTTCTACACCGATTCACTCTGGGTGTTTTTTTCCACTTTTTGGGAAGATAGCCTATGGCTTTGGAATTGGGAATTTTATCGGCATTTTCATGAAATTGGGAAAATAAATTCATTAGCCTTTTTTTTCACACAAAAAGTCCACTGATTAGGGAAATACTAAATTTGATATAACTCTTTATTATCATTCAATTTAAAAGAACAAAATCATATAATACTTTGTTTGATGTAATTGAATTAAAATTGAGATAAAATACGCATTAGACACTTCTTTCAAAAAAAAAAAAAAAAAATTGTTTTTGGAAATTAAGAATTTTTTGCCACATTTTGGGAAAAAAGTATACTTTCTGGGATTGGGAACATAGCCAAATTTAGGCTATAAAATCGGGCCAAAAAAAGCCCTGTCACTTCAAATTGATACTGAAATTGATACGGTCAATCTCAACTATGCATGACAATACGGTTAATCTCAACTTTGCATGGCCCTATTACCAACCCTGAGGCGCCCCACCCACATAGGCCATACCCACCCAAAATTGCCTTTTACTTAAACTTCTTCATTTCTACACCGATTCACTCCTAATTGATACTGAACTTCTCTTATGACAATATGGTCAATCTCAACTATGCATGGCCCAGTTACCAACCCTGGTTTCTAGTTTTCATTATTGTATCACACTTTAGTTTGTTTTTATCAACATGAAAATATTTTTTTCATTTTTCAGAAATCAGAAAAACAGCAAAACAATAACAATTCCACTCACTATTGACGACCCCCTTGTAGTCAATGACTGCCCGGAACCTGACGACTGCGCAAGTTGCTGGGCCATCTGAAATAAAAACCAGATTGACCCAGACCAGATTGACCCAGACAAGTAACTTTTAATCTAGTTACCCAGGAGAAGAGACTCGTTGGTGTCATGCGAACATACAGTTTTAATCTGGTTTTAACCCTTTACAACTTAGATAAGTATTTTGACGCATTTGTAGTTCCTTTATAGAAAGTTAAATTCAACAAGGGCTGTTTGTAAAACATGCATGCCCCCCATATTGGCTGTCTGTTGTAGTGGCAGCCATTGTGTGAATACGATTTTTGTCACTGTGACCTTGGCCTTTGACCTAGTGACCTGAAAATCAATAGGGGTCATCTGCGAGTCACGATCAATCTACCTATAAAGTGTCATGATCCTAGGCAAAAGCATTCTTGAGTTATCATCCGAAAATCATTTTACTATTTCGGGTCACCGTGACCTAGACCTTTGACCTTAAAATCAATAGGGGTCATCTGCGAGTCATGATCAATCTACCTATTAAGTTTCATGATCCTAGGCGTATGCGTTCTTGAGTTATCATCCGAAAACCATTTTACTATTTCGGGTCACCGTGACCTTGACCTTTGACCTAGTGACCTCAAAATCCATAGGGGTCATCTGCGAGTCATGATAAATCAACCCATGAAGTTTCATGAACCTAGGCGTATGGGTTCTTGAGTTATCATCCGGAAACCATTTTACTATTTCGGGTCACCGTGACCTTGAACTTTGACCTAGTGACCTCAAAATCAATAGGGGTCATCTGCAAGTCATGATCAATCTACCCATGAAGTTTCATGATCCTAGGCGTATGCGTTCTTGAGTTATCATCCGGAAACCATTTTACTATTTCGGGTCACCGTGACCTTGACCTTTGACCTAGTGACCTCAAAATCAATAGGGGTCATCTGCAAGTCATGATCAATGTACCTATGAAGTTTCATGATCCTAGCCCCAAGCGTTGTTGAGTTTTCATCCGGAAACCACCTGGTGGACGGACCGACAGACCGACAGACCGACCGACCGACCGACATGTGCAAAGCAATATACCCCCTCTTCTTCGAAGGGGGGCATAATTAAAGACTTTTCTTACCAGAATTTCAGTTTTAAAGGCTTCATTTCACAACCTCAGATACTGATGAGCAGCAAACAGCATAAAACCTGAACAGACTGCGAGTTACTCGCAGGCTGTTCTGGTTTTATGCTGGTTGCACATAGCCATTTTCACTATGCTTCTGAGTAAGAAAATGTTAAATAACACAAAAAAGTGGGTATGATCCCAAATCAACAAAGCTTTTTATTCCAGATAAAAGTGAACACAAAATATTGGGTATGATTCCAGACAAAGATGTACTCATCTGGTTTCAAGGAACAGAAACTAATAATAATAATTGTATATTATGTATTATAACATTAATGCATACTTACCATTTAATTTTTAATCAATCATGAGAATGCATTAGAAATCAGTTGATAATTATTTATTCATGCACATAGAGCATGCTTATAATTTATTACATTATAGATAAATTATTCCTTTTAAATCTTACTTCATAAAAGTTGATTCACATAGATTATGCTAATAATACATTACATTAAAGAGTATTCCTTTTAAATCGTTATACATTGGATTGGTTTTTCATTGAAAAGGTATGATTTACAGTATTCAAAAATGAATTTGTTAGTAAGGCATAGATCGGTTTTTTCAAAATTATTTTAAGATGCTCTGTAACAATTTTTGTGATGGTCCATCAAATTGAAATCTATAATTTAGTTTACAAGGTGAAGTGCAAAGTAAAAGAACCATATCCCCCTAGTGACGGCATTTACAGATAGACTTAAAAACACAAAATTAAAATCAGAGAAAAATCTAGTGTGTTGGTTTAGTGAATATACAATTTATACATATTGTTAGAAAGCTTTCGTCATGAAATTCTACTACGCATAATTAATTGTAACTTTATTTGCTAAACAACCTGCATTTCCGGGAGACCTCGATCTAAATATAGTACTAATTCCTAGAGCTGCAACGATTCGATCCGATGCATCGAAAATCGGTTCGAAATGCGTCGATTCGATTACGATACCAAACCTACCAAATTCGATTCGATTCTTTAACATATAGACATATATATACATAGATATGTAAAGTTCGCTGTATTCTGACTATTTGATTCTGGAAGGTATAGGTTTTATCTTTACCTGTAATTACGACGCGCGCGATTGGCTGCTTATTACTTTAGTCATCCAATCAGTAAGCGCGTTACGGTCTACTTTCAGAAAAAGCGTCAAAATGGCTAAACAAGTTGTTGCCGACAAATTGAAATTATCAGATGCGCTTAAGAAGCTTAAATCAAAAGTGTGGCTGTATTTTGGTTTCGGGATGATTGCCCTCCCGATAAAGCAAAGTGTAAACTGTGCTTCACGGATGCAAACATAACGTTGATTTAGCAAGACTAAGAGGTAGCACAAGTGCAACTACTCAAGTCGCAAGCCAGAAAGTAGTTCTGTTTCTGTTGGGAATTTGTTAAGTTTATAAGAGAATGTGCTTTGTCCTACAGGTAACAGGTGATGCTGTCACGGCACAATGGTAGACGTGCTTGTAGCGGTTGTGGATATAAGTATAAAAGTGATAGTACTATCACTCCACTGATTCTAGATGTTCTTATGATTATTTATTGTATTATATATTATTGTGTATTCAACACAATCTTCTAGTCAGAAGTTTTTTATATTAAAATTGAGTCCTAATTTGCTTTTTTTTTAATGTGTTTTATTTAAATATTGACATAGTTTGAAAGACAATTGGCAGTTTCTTGCAAAATATTTCTTACAAATGTTAATTTAACACACTTTCAACAGTTTTTAAAACACTGTTGAACCAACCAAACTATATCAAACAAACACACAATTTGAAAAATGCCCAAGATATCTAGGTATGCGACACTTTTGAACAGAAATGTTAATTTTGAGGCAGAAGAGTGAATATATGATAAAACTAGGTTTGAATATGAATCGAATCGAAATAATCGGTATCGGAGTGTCTGAAATCGAAATCGAATCAAATCGAGCTGTTGGTGAATCGTTGCAGCTCTACTAATTCCGAGACGAATCGAATTGTCGTCATGGGCATTCCCTCAATCTTTTGCAGTATAATGGATGCTAAATTATATTCTACTGTTTTCACTCTAACTAGCAAGATGTCTGAGTTTATGTTGGTTTACTATAGTTATTAAGAATATATTATCCTTAAATATACATGTTGACTTCAAACTATACGCTTCGGCATGTTCCGTGCGCTACGAACATCGCCGAAACGTTGCTCGGTTATGACCGTAAATTCTTATTCTACAGAGCTCCGTTCACGTTAAAGCTGCAACGATTCGATCCGATGCATCGAAAATCGGTTCGAAATGCATCGATTCGATTACGATACCAAACCTACCAAATTTGATTTGATTCTTTAAAATATAGACATATATATACATAGATATGTAAAGTTCGCTGTATTCTGACTATTTGATTCTGGAAGGTATAGGTTTTATCTTTACCTGTAATTACGACGCGCGCGATTGGCTGCTTATTACTTTAGTCATCCAATCAATAAGCGCGTTACGGTCTACTTTCGGAAAAAGCGTCAAAATGGCTGAACAAGTTGTTGCCGACAAATTGAAATTATCAGATGCGCTTAAGAAGCTTAAATCAAAAGTGTGGCTGTATTTTGGTTTCGGGATGATTGCCCTCCCGATAAAGCAAAGTGTAAACTGTGCTTCATGGATGCAAACATAACGTTGATTTAGCAAGACTAAGAGGTAGCACAAGTGCAACTACTCAAGTCGCAAGCCAGAAAGTAGTTCTGTTTCTGTTGGGAATTTGTTATCCCCACGCTTTTTGAAAAAAAGGTGGGGATATTGTGGTTATCTCCGCCGTCCGTCCGTCTGTCCGTCCGTCCTGGCCACTATCTCCTCCTACACTAAAAGCACTAGAACCTTGAAACTTACACACATGGTAGCTATGAGCATATGTGCGACCCTGCACTATTTGGAATTTTGATCTGACCCCTGGGTCAAAAGTTATAGCGGTTGGGGTGGGGCCGCGTCAGAAATTATCACTCATTTTTTTAGGTTATTTTACATTTACTTCTTTATTTCTACACCGATTCACTTCAAATTGATACTGGACCTCTCTTATGACAATACGGTCAATCTCAACCATGCATGGCCCCATTCCCAACCCTGGGGCGCCCCGCCCACATAGGCCACACCCACCAAAAATTTCCATTTACTATAATTTTTTCATTTCTACACGGATTCACTTCAAATTGATACTGAACTTTTGTTATGACATTAGGGTCAATCTCAACTATGCATGGCCCCAATCCCAACCCTGGGGTGCCCGCCCACATAGGCCACACCCACCAAAAAATTCCATTTACTATATTTTTTTCATTTCTACACGGATTCACTTCAAATTGATACTGAACTTCTCTTATGACATTAGGGTCAATCTCAACTATGCATGGCCCCATAACCAACCCTGGGGCCCCGCCCACATAGACCACACCCACCCAAAATTGCCTTTACTATAATTTCTTCATTTCTACACCGATTCACTTCAAATTGATATTGAACTTCTCTTATGACAATACAGTCAATCTCAACTATGCATGGCCCCATTACCAACCCTGGGGCGCCCCGCCCACATAGACCACACCCACCCAAAATTGCCTTTTACTATAATTTCTTCATTTCTACACCGATTCACTTCAAATTGATACTGAACCTCTCTTATGACAATACGGTCAATCTCAACTATGCATTGGCTCCATTACCAACCCTGGGGCCCCGCCCACATAGACCACACCCACCCAAAATTGCCTTTTACTATAACTTCTTCATTTCTACACCAATTCACTTCTAATTGATACTGAACTTCTCTTATGACAATACGGTCAATCTCAGCTATGCATGGCCCCATTACCAACCCTGGGGCACACCTAGGTCAAACATTCGGCGTGGGGATACGCGTCGGCCTCTGCCGCGCCATTTCTAGTTAAGTTTATAAGAGAATGTGCTTTGTCCTACAGGTAACAGGTGATGCTGTCACGGCACAATGGTAGACGTGCTTGTAGCGGTTGTGGATATAAGTATAAAAGTGATAATACTATCACTCCACTGATTCTAGATGTTCTTATGATTATTTATTTTATTATATATTATTGTGTATTCAACACAATCTTCTAGTCAGAAGTTTTTTTATATTAAAATTGAGTCCTAATTTGCTTTTTTTTTAATGTGTTTTATTTAAATATTGACATAGTTTGAAAGACAATTGGCAGTTTCTTGCAAAATATTTCTTACAAATGTTAATTTAACACACTTTCAACAGTTTTTAAAACACTGTTGAACCAACCAAACTATATCAAACAAACACACAATTTGAAAAATGCCCTAGATATCTAGGTATGCGACACTTTTGAACAGAAATGTTAATTTTGAGGCAGAAGAGTGAATATATGATAAAACTAGGTTTGAATATGAATCGAATCGAAAAAATCGGTATCGGAGTGTCTGAAATCGAAATTGAATCAAATCGAGCTGTTGGTGAATCGTTGCAGCTCTACTAATTCCGAGACGAATCGAATTGTCGTCATGGGCATTCCCTCAATCTTTTGCAGTATAATGGATGCTAAATTATATTCTATTGTTTTCACTCTAACTAGCAAGATGTCTGAGTTTATGTTGGTTTACTATAGTTATTAAGAATATATTATCCTTAAATATACATGTTGACTTCAAACTATACGCTTCGGCATGTTCCGTGCGCTACGAACATCGCCGAAACGTTGCTTGGTTATGACCGTAAATTCTTATTCTACAGAGCTCCGTTCACGTTAGAGCTGCAACGATTCGATCCGATGCATCGAAAATCGGTTCGAAATGCGTCGATTCGATTACGATACCAAACCTACCAAATTCGATTCGATTCTTTAACATATAGACATATATATACATAGATATGTAAAGTTCGCTGTATTCTGACTATTTGATTCTGGAAGGTATAGGTTTTATCTTTACCTGTAATTACGACGCGCGCGATTGGCTGCTTATTACTTTAGTCATCCAATCAATAAGCGCGTTACGGTCTACTTTCGGAAAAAGCATCAAAATGGCTGAACAAGTTGTTGCCGACAAATTGAAATTATCAGATGCGCTTAAGAAGCTTAAATCAAAAGTGTGGCTGTATTTTGGTTTCGGGATGATTGCCCTCCCGATAAAGCAAAGTGTAAACTGTGCTTCACGGATGCAAACATAACGTTGATTTAGCAAGACTAAGAGGTAGCACAAGTGCAACTACTCAAGTCGCAAGCCAGAAAGTAGTTCTGTTTCTGTTGGGAATTTGTTAAGTTTATAAGAGAATGTGCTTTGTCCTACAGGTAACAGGTGATGCTGTCACGGCACAATGGTAGACGTGCTTGTAGCGGTTGTGGATATAAGTATAAAAGTGATAATACTATCACTCCACTGATTCTAGATGCTCTTATGATTATTTATTTTATTATATATTATTGTGTATTCAACACAATCTTCTAGTCAGAAGTTTTTTTATATTAAAATTGAGTCCTAATTTGCTTTTCTTTTTTATGTGTTTTATTTAAATATTGACATAGTTTGAAAGACAATTGGCAGTTTCTTGCAAAATATTTCTTACAAATGTTAATTTAACACACTTTCAACAGTTTTTAAAACACTGTTGAACCAACCAAACTATATCAAACAAACACACAATTTGAAAAATGCCCAAGATATCTAGGTATGCGACACTTTTGAACAGAAATGTTAATTTTGAGGCAGAAGAGTGAATATATGATAAAACTAGGTTTAAATATGAATCGAATCGAAAAAATCAGTATCTGAAATCGAAATCGAATCGAGCTGTTCGTGAATCGTTGCAGCTCTAGTACACGTCATCATTTTTATGACGTCATCCGGAGTGATTCATAGGGTATATAAACCCAGACTCTTCCGGAGCATTTGCCAATCTTTCCTAACACTTTTCCGACGGAACCTCCTTTGTAATTTAAATATCAACCACTCCGGATGACAGAAAGCGAGGTATATAACAAAGTAAACATTCCTGTATTTTCAGAACAGTTCCACCCGGAGCTGCTCCGTATATGTTACAATAAATAACCAGTTACTTTCCTGATGTCCAACAATAATAATAAACAGCGGCCATGTTTGTCCATTGTTATGATGGGTACGGAGCTCAGAGACAGTTATGCCTAGATATGACAATATTATAATTCATCAATGTACCAGATTTTGCATGTGTATAACCCTATGTACTTGTATTATGTAATTACCAATGCCATTATATGAATACCATGCGAACCCAATAGAAAAATAAATCAATGTCTTAACCGTAACTTGGACTTCGCCATCCTTCCATACAAATATTAAATATCGGTGTTGTGCAACAACGGACCTGCCTGCATATGCCTGGAACCTTGTCCCGTTACCATACCACCAAGGCAGGGGTGGCCGGCGGCGGAACAATATCATTAATATTTATCAGTAAAAGACAATAAATAAATTATGTCTAATTATGTTTATTTTCCTATTTTAACATTTTATATTCTTTACAAATCTTAAACTTTAACAAGCTAATTATTATTTTTCTATTTTAGTCAAACACAATGATATTTAGCTAGTTGAGGAAGGTGAAATGTACAACTGTCCTGTACATTATCCTCTTCATATTACAGCCTAGCCTGTAAATAGTTTAACATGGTTTTTGCCATGTGTGACATTTTGTATACATGTATTTTACAAAGTATATTAGTGTATGAGTACAGTATGGATTTAGTAAATTGTTAAAATTATGTTTACACTACATATAACACTGAATACACTGAATACATAATAATTTTGTATATTCTAATTTAATGCCAGTTACCCCAGGTTTGTTTTTCCGTGGCACTTTCGGACTGGCATTGGGGCTCCGAACTGGGCTTAATTTTTGACCACTCCACATTGTGACAAAACTTTACCAGAACTCCTGTGTAAGCATAACATCGGGGATATAAATGAGCTTGAGCCTAAAGCCCTAATATTTGTATCGACTAGTCGATTTTTAGAGTAAAAAAACTTTATCCTTAAAACAAAACACACAAACTTCAAAACTACAAAAAGATCATCGATTTAAAAAAAGATACAAATCTTTTTAAATAACAAGTGACTGGGCTAATAAGGTAAAAGTGTAATTTTATAACCCTGGTATAAAGCCCAAGGCCATCAGGTGACCCAGTGTTAAACTCGACCCAAATATAATTTGGCAATAAATCTGGCCTCATGACACCCAACTGACAAAACGTGATCACAAAAGCTCACTATAAGTTAGGTTGACATTTAATAGTTGGTATTCACATTTCAGTAAACACATTCATTTTTTCTGTTTATTTACATATGGTACAAATAAAATTGACCTAAATCCACAATATTATGTTTTGTTATTCAAATTATCTTGATCGCAAATCTTTCATTAAATATTCATGCAGGTTTTTTTTTCCACTTTTTGGGAAGATAGCCCATGGCTTTGGAATTGGGAATTTTATCGGCATTTTCATGAAATTGGGAAAATAATTTCATTAGCCTTTTTTTTTCACACGAAAAGTCCACTGATTAGGGAAATAATAAATTTGACATAACTCTTTATAATTATTCAAATTAAATCATATAATACTTTGTTAGATGTAATTGAATTAAAATTGAGATAAAATATGCATTAGACACTTCTTTCTAAAAAAATTTCGGCTATAAAATCGGGCCAAAAAAAACCCTGATTCATGTGACACAAGTCAATAATTTAACACTAAAATGTTGTTTGTTCCTAGTTCTAAGAGTTGTTTGGCTAAAAGATGTATTCTTAATTGTTTTCTTTGTATTTTTAAATTGCATCATAGTTATATTGGCAGATAAACAAATTAGAAGACTACCCATAAAGCATAATATCAGGCATGACACAGTACTTTTGATAATATTCTGCTAGTAACTTCAGTACTGCAGTAAAAGATGACACATTTAATATACATATTACGCAGATATCCTGTATCAAGACAATGCATTAAGTAAAAATCCTGTTTAAACATAGCACAATACTTTAAGCAAAAATCTCATGCAACCATAGCACTATACATACTACAAACAAGACCTGCGTTTGTGAAACACAAATGCCCCTATACATGCCTTGAAGCCACACAACAGCTATATTCCAACTGAAAATATCGTGACAAAGTTATTGTCTATTGATATTTGACAAACCTGCCTTGGACAGAATCTGAAAGCAATTTTGAAAAAAATCATAACGTGTTATTTTTAAAGTCCAAGGCCCATAACTTCTTCAAAAATCAATGGACGGGAACGAATCTCAAACTTGATCCGTAATTCATGTAGGTGGACTCACAAACCAAAAAGCACCTAAATATCTGAAAGTTTTTATAAACAAGAGCTCAGCAGTGCCTTCCCCAGGAATTTTTTCAGGCGCCCCGGGGCCGAGCGGGGGTGGGTTCGGGAGGGCCCTCCCGATGTTGATTTTTTTTAATTTAACGTGTCAATTCACGTTCTGTGGTGCGTTATAACTCAAAGAAAAACAGCGTCAAAAGACGTCATTTGGTGCGCTATGACTCTTCAAAAAAAATCCCCCAGTCATTTAAAAATATTTTTTTTTTATTGTTTAATTGTTTTAAAACTTTTCCGCACAGATAGTAAAATCCCGACTCGAACGATTCCCCAATACATCCGTTTCAACTCGACTCTATTACTGTATACTTACTTTTTTCAAGTTTCTATTTATTACCCGATAATCCCGTTTACTCCGTTTTTATCAATCTCTTTCTTGTAAATATTTACGATAAAAGCTTTCAGTTATTTCTTTAACACAAACCTTGCCATTTTTTAAGTGACTATTTATAGATTTGATGAAATATTGCCTCTGAATATGCGTCAATCCCCTGACCTGTTGTGCGCTTGTTAAAACGCTCAATACACGCCATTTGTATGCAATAGACGCGACGTTGTACATGCTGCATAATTTTTGCGCTCTTTTTTATCGAGAAAAAGATTCGACACAAAATAAATTTGGAGCAAAAATATTTAATGTTGCAGTAACATTTACATTCGGAAGTGTGTTTCGGATTAAAAACGCGCTAACATCGACTTACGGGAATGGGTTTCGGATTACAAATTTAATTATTCCCATTTGAGATATCAACAAATATTAACCGTTGCGTTATAAATTCAACGATAATTTGTTTAAACACTTTACGAGTCGAATAAATGTTTTGACGGAATTATGCATGAAATTCACGTTGTCCACGAGGATCACGGCCGGTTGCCATCATCAGTCTTCTAACTATCGATTATCGGACGAAACATTTACAAGTGTGCGTAATTAATTCAATGAAAATTTGTTAAAGCGCATAACGTGTCGAATAAATGTCAGAAAAACGGGGTGAATAAGTTCTATAAATGGACATTTTGAAATATACATGTACTGGAATTAAATAAATTGTTATCACATAATTGTAACCGGGAGTCATTTGCACAACTTACTCGCTATAATAATTAATTGTTTACCACTTGCAATTAAGTTCTCGTATTAATTATGAGTCATAGGTAACACTTGTTTACAGTAAAAAGGTGTGATGATGATGCCCGAAACCGTCTTTAATGTTCTGTACTGTACTAATTACCGGTTTTATATTACTCAAATGGTACAACTTCTTGCTAATTAAGCTGCGATAAACTCTTAACGGTACTTCATGCCCGATGTCAATCAAAAATAATGGTCGATAGTTAACCCCGCCCTCATAAGCATTCGCGTAACCGATTGGAAGATGAACTTCACAGTTTGACGACTGGAAAGTTACCAGATACATCCTTTTCAGCATTTAAATGACCGTGTAATGTGGCTAGAATAATCGATACGCGCGTCATGCTATTCTCTTATCAGTGAATTATCCATTACCCCATGTGGTGTTTATGGCGATTACTTGTGAAAGTAGGTACCGAGTGCTCTTTTAAAACAGGGAATATTGATACACTGATAGGGAAACCTTGATTGTTTTGGACAATCTCCACTTTCTTTTACTGAAGAATACACTGATCGAAAAATTTCAAGCGCCCCGGGGACTCTGATTTCGAAATTCAAGCGCCCCGGCAAGGGGCGCTTAAATGGCCTGGGGAAGACCCTGCAGCTGTCACCATAGGATGACTTATGCCCCTTATAAACGCTTGATAGAAGTTATGAGCTTTTTTCAAAAACCTAAACGCGGACCCTAAGTTCAAGGTCAAGGTCACAGGGGTCAAAGTTTATGTGCGTATGGAAAGGCCTTGTCCATATACACATGCATACCAAATATGAAGGTTATATCTCAAGGGATATAGAAGTTATGAGCATTTTTCAAAACCTAAATGCAGATTTTGAAACCTAAACGCGGACCCTAAGTTCAAGGTCAAGGTCACAGGGATAAAAAAATTGTGCGAATGGAATTCGTCCATATACACATGCACACCAAATATGAAGGTTATATCTCAAGGGACATAGAAGTTATGAGCATTTTTCGAAACTTAAACGCAGATTTCGAAACCTAAACGCGGACCCTAAGTTCAAGGTCAAGGTCACAGGGGTGAAAATTTTTGTGCATATGGAAAGGCCTCGTCCATATACACATGCATACCAAATATGAAGGTTCTATCTCAAGGGACATAGAAGTTATGAGCATTTTTCGAAACCTAAATGCAAAGTGTTACGGAAAGACAGACAGACGGACAGACAGACAGACGGACAGTCCGATCACTATATGCCCCCTTTTCTTCGAAAGGGGGCATAAAAAAGCTCAAGTAAACAGTCATTATAGAGACAAGTTCACAACCTGTAGACTCGCCAGGTCAACTGTCCGAAAAACTTAACATCACTCTAGAGACCATAAGTTTAACTTAATCTTGAAGAAAATTGGTCATATTCACAATTGTCATGGATGATTTCAACTGATTTGACAAAGTTCAGAATTTGTACATTTTAACTATTATAAATTCACAAAGAAACAAATGTTTGTTACCAAATTTAACAAAAATGTGTTAAAAGGGGCATAAATTAAACAAATACTCCATGTTTGGGTTACTGCAGATACATCATCTTGATGAATGCATGTATTTCACCTTAATTTGTCAAGGTTTTGGCACATAATGTATACAGAAAAATTGAATAGATAAATGACTTCAAAAGTGCCCCCCAGATAACTGCCCCCTTATTTTAAAGGGGGCGGAGAGGTGCCCTCCCATTAAATCTGTATGGGCAGAGAACTGCTCCCCTGTAAGAATTAAGTAGGCGGAGATCTGCCCCCTCACAATAGTTCAAGAGGCGGAGAACTGCCCCCTGTGTCAACTTCAATTACCATGAAACGTCAGGCATCATCATTTCACCTTTTTCTCGCAAACAGTTTCTCAAACAACAATGGTTTCTAATGTGAAGTTTCGATGCAAATGGTGAGCAATCAATTGCTTATGGCGAGTACGTAGTGAAAACAATACATACGGGTAATTTTACGTTATACCCGTACCCATTTTATCCGGTAACAATTTAATTTCAGTACAAGTATATTTCCATTAATTGAACTGAATAACACAAATTTTCAACATCCACGTGATAATATTATTTAAGTCCCTGTGTATACGCATTTGCACCAATCACTATACACGAATGCCATGTAAAAGTCGTATTTTCATAAGAGCGCGAAACATAGTCAAGTCCACTCAGGAAAAGCGTGTGTGTTAAAACAGACAATGTGTCGTAACTAAATATAGACGTGCAACTAAGTACATGTAGTGCATGTAGTACTTATGCAAGAAAATTACATTGGAATTAATGTACACAAAAATATAGTATTGACCAAAAATAAAATAGCGAAACAATACGTAAATTTTCTAATAATAAATTTAATTCAATAGGCAAAATGGATGCTTATATATAGTATCTTGTGATATTTGACAGTCCATGTCGTATTTTATACATTTGATGGAAACAGTTTGCATTTTGAGAAAAGCGTGTCATGCATTTTCAAAAAAAAAAATCGTTTTCAGTTTGCTTTAATTTGAAGTTAACTAGGCTGGCTGAGAATGTGTTACCTTTAAAGATAAGCACTGCAATCTTTTAATTGGTAAACCGGGCCGACTTTAATTGTTGAGCACTTGTTACCTTTGAAGAAAGCCGCATACTGGTTTATTATATTGAACCGTCGAAATCCGTAATTGGTGAAAACAAACAAATAAATTATTGTGTTCAGCTTGCATAAGGATGTTATAAATTACATACTAATTGTTTATTTTAATTACGGGGAAAATATCAAATACTTCAACCGCGAAAACTTTTAATTAGCAAAAAAGGATTTCTTTCTTAGGGGAAAATCACATGATTATCAATATACCGAAGTCCATGCCGAGGCAGGTATTTTTTACCATTTTATACCTTTTATTACTTGTATATTATTTTGGAAATTTCGCTCACTTTCCAGCCATATTAGCAAGAAATTTACTGGCATTTTTGTCATGGTCATACTCGCTCTATATATTGACTTTACTCGCTGCAAAATTTCTTTATTTAGGGGGCACTTCTCGGGTCATCAATTCTGACAAGGGGGCACTTCTCCGCCTCCTATTTTTCAGCAGGAGGGCAGTTCTCCGCCCAATAAAAAACAGTAAGGGGGCAGTTCTCCGCCCAGTTAAAAATCTTTGAGGGGGCACTTCTCCGGGTCACCTTTTTCACTTCCCCTACAAATACCAGATTTTATTACAATTAAATAATTGTTTCAAGCTGTTTGAATATTTTGCCGCAAATAAACACTGCAATATTGCAAAATAAACACAGCAATATTGCAAAATAAACACTGCCATATTGCAAAATAAACACTGCAGTATTGCAAAATAACGTAACGTTTTTTACCATTTTGGAAATGGGGCCAGGTCCTTTTGATTTGGAAAAATTTGTGGTGTTTTGACTTAAATTGGGAAATCTGTGTTGTTGCTGTTTTGCTAGCAAATGTTTTAAATTGAGAATAGGAGTGTTTTCAGTATTATATTGAACTTTTATGGCTGGTTAGGATATGATAAAAATGTTGAAATCTATAAAAAAAAATTGTTGTTGTTGAAAACTTTGGAAACATTCACTTGGGAATTTTTAAGTCCCAGTTGGGAAAAATATATACTTTTTCCATTGGGAACAGGGAAAAATACCAGACCAGCTTTTTAACAAAGAAAAACACTGAAAAAACATTGCAAACAGCTTCTGTGTGATACAGTGAAAATATATTGGGCTAGAGCGTAGCTTATTAAGTGGTCAGTAAGAAGCCATTAAACTAATTTATCTTACAGTTACATTATTGTTCTTTCTCCAGAATCAACCTAATATCAGGAGAAAAGGTACACACTGTATTCAATGAAATTGTCTATTTAAGAAATAATCAATGGGTAACTGTTGGTTATTTCGGTAATAACCAACGGTATGAAGTTCCGATGCTTAGGAATTAGGATCGGAATGACATACCGTTTGTTATTACCGCAATAACCAGCGGTTACCCTCCGATTATTTTTAAATTCTAACACGATTTCATTCATAACTTATCCGCGATTTTAAGGTTATAAATGAGAATTATATTAACCAAACGTCCTCCACTTTTCCGCGAAAACGTGACGTCACCACAGCAATGAAAATCAAATGACGTCGTCTTCATTCATAAACAGTGCGCGGACAATCAAAGTGATGTCACTTTAAACAACCGTTGGTATATCAGGGTAATAACCCACGATAAGCTCCCTTCTCATTCTAATGTGCATGCGTGTGCCAATGTGGTAGAATTACTTACATTCCTTAACTAATATGAAAAGCTACTGACCGAATATGGAAAAAATACATCGACAGCATTCGACATGTCTTAGCATATCAAAAACCAGTATTTTGTAAGATAAATGTCAAAAAATGACACCTAATTCTACACATTAAACCATGATCAGAACATAAGCCTCACAGAATTACTGATTTTGGAGTTAAGGCATGGTGGTAGTGCCAAGGTAAAACAGTAAAATCATCTGGTGAAAATTTAACCCTGGAGAAGGTTATGCAGGTGGCTGGATGACAGCATGGCATGCATGGCTTACCATTTGGGTCAAAAGTCAACATGACCTACTAGGTAAAATGAGAAATACACTTCGAAGAATACATTTGTACGTCGAAGTACAATTTGTACTTCCACATACATGTTTGTACTTTAACATACAAATTTTCAGAACAGCCAATCAAAACACTCGTCTCTTGAGCCGCTTTTCCTTCAGATTTATTCATAATAAATGTTTAAAATCTCTTTTTTAATTGAGGACAAAATTCATAAAAATAGCAAAATTGAAAAAAAAAAAGTTTCAAGTATTTAATGCATTGAAATAGATTAACAAAAAAAAATTATACCAATTTGAAGAAGATTCAAGGTCACCTTTTTTAAAATTAAAATTATCAAGCATATTGTGAGTATTTATTGACCATGCAGGGCGGAGTATCACGGTCCAGCGCATTACTGTGTAGGAAATTCCCAACGGTAACCAAACAATTACCAAACGATTACGGGATTAAAAATGTATAATAACCATCCTGGTTTGGTCGTATTTTGTGATAACCATAATTTGCATTTAAGTCAGAGGTTAATTCCGCCAGGTCCATAAATACGCATAATATCTATGAGCTAGCGGTCGATAGTCGCATAATTTGGTATAAATAATAATAATAATAATAATGTTCAATGTCAAATATCTCTTAAAGTAACAGATGTAAGGCGTCTTCTGATTGGCTAACACTCAAGGGTCGGTAAAAACTGTACGTCGAAGTACAATTTTGTACGTTCAAGTACAAAAAAATGTAGAAGTTCATTTTTCTTTTTACCTAGTAGGTCTTGTTGACTTTCGACCCAAATGGTACGCCATAGGTATGAATACAACCAGGGCATATTCTCACTCCCTATTCCCTTGAACCATGGGGCCAGGGCCCTTCCAGAAAGAATTTTTAAGCAAAATATCTTGAAGGGGAAAACTGAACATTATTTTTATTTACTTTTTTATTAAAATCTTTATTATAAATTAACAGAAGCAATCATTTTCTTTTTTCAAAAGGAAAATTTGTTTTTTGGGGAAAAAAATCCTTTTGCATGAGCTGAATGGCGAAAAGAGGATGAAAATATACCCTGCATAACAAAAGGGATTTTTATAGATGTGACCTTTTAAGGAAGTTTACAAAATATTGCTGTCTTTTGGGTTAGAGAACCAGAGCTCCAGATAAGAGGCGTATCTGCGTATTTAAGCATTGAAAAAATAAAAACAAGAGGGCCTGAAAGGCCCAAAGTCGCTCACCTGAGATAACAAGATATTATTGGGACAAATCTTCTGACCAAGTTTCACGAAGATTGGAAAATAAATGTGGCCTCTAGAGTGTTAACAAGGTTTTACTATAGCTATATAAGGAAAATAGCCCCGGCCCCGTGGTGGCCATGTTTTTAAACCAACAGGCATCATTTTCGAACTCGTCCAAGATATTATTGGGATGAATCTTTTGAACAAGTTTCATGAAGATTGGACAATAAATGTGGCCTCTAGAGTGTTAAGAAGATTTTACTATAGCCATATATAGCCATATAAGGAAAAATGCCCCGCCCCTTGGCAGCCATGTTTTTCAAGCAAACGTAACCATTTTCGAACTCATCCAAGATATAATTGAAATCAATCTTCTGACCAAATTTCATGAAGATTGGAAATAAATGTGGCCTCTAGAGAGTTAACAAGGCAAATGTTGACGCCGCACAACACACAACGGACAAAAAGCGATCATAAAAGCTCACCATGAGCACGCTGTGCTCAGGTGAGCTAAAAACACATTAAAAATCGGCCCAGTACCTAACAAAACGCAATACAAATCTTGGTACATATTTAAAATTGATTAAAATGCGTAACTGGTTTAAACAATAAACCAGTTGAGTTTTTAGTGTAAGTTTACATTTGAATCAAAAGTAAGTCAATCAAAATTAGCTTGTTATAAAATGGCGGCCCATCATGTTTGTGGATCAAAAAGGGACTTTGAAAGCGACCAGCAGCTCCTGCAGGAATATTTTTAAAGAAAGTCTGTTCATATCGTCATTTTAAATTCATTATCCCCACGCTTTTTGAAAAAAAGGTGGGGATATTGTGGTGATCTCCGCCGTCCGTCCGTCCGTCTGTCCGTCCGTCTGTCCGTCCGTCTTGGCCACTATCTCCTCCTACACTAAAAGCACTAGAACCTTGAAATTTACACACATGGTAGCTATGAGCATATGTGCGACCCTGCACTATTTGGAATTTTGATCTGACCCCTGGGTCAAAAGTTATAGGGGTTGGGGTGGGGCTGCGTCAGAAATTATCACTCATTTTTTTAGGTTATTTTACATTTACTTCTTTATTTCTACACCGATTCACTTCAAATTGATACTGGACCTCACCTATGACAATACGGTCAATCTCAACCATGCATGGCCCCATTCCCAACCCTGGGGCGCCCCGCCCACATAGGCCACACCCACCAAAAATTTCCATTTACTATAATTTTTTCATTTCTACACGGATTCACTTCAAATTGATACTGAACTATTGTTATGACATTAGGGTCAATCTCAACTATGCATGGCCCCAATCCCAACCCTGGGGCGCCCGCCCACATAGGCCACACCCAACAAAAAAATTCCATTTACTATAATTTTTTCATTTCTACACGGATTCACTTCAAATTGATACTGAACTTCTCTTATGACATTAGGGTCAATCTCAACTATGCATGGCCCCATAACCAACCCTGGGGCCCCGCCCACATAGACCACACCCACCCAAAATTGCCTTTACTATAATTTCTTCATTTCTACACCGATTCACTTCAAATTGATATTGAACTTCTCTTAAGACAATACAGTCAATCTCAACTATGCATGGCCCCATTACCAACCCTGGGGCGCCCCGCCCACATAGACCACACCCACCCAAAATTGCCTTTTACTATAATTTCTTCATTTCTACACCGATTCACTTCAAATTGATACTGAACCTCTCTTATGACAATACGGTCAATCTCAACTATGCATGGCACAATTACCAACCCTGGGGCGCCCTGCCCACATATGTCACACCCACCCAAAATTGCCTTTTACTATAACTTCTTCATTTCTACACCAATTCACTTCTAATTGATGATGAACTTCTCTTATGACAATACGGTCAATCTCAGCTATGCATGGCCCCATTACCAACCCTGGGGCACACCTAGGTCAAACATTCGGCGTGGGGATACGCGTCGGCCTCTGCCGCGCCATTTCTAGTTCTGTTTGCATTTAATAATATAAATAACAAATACCGGTAATAATATTTCTAGATTAAACACGCTATTTACTTTGTCAGTTTTCTATGGAAATGGAAAATACCCCTAAATATTCCTAAATACCCTTTATGGCTGAAACAAAGGAGTAAAATACGCTTTAACAATAATATCAGGGGACGGTGAAATACCCTTTAGACTAAATCCTTACCTGGAGCTCTGCAGAGAACACTGCAACATCAGACATTCCCAAAAGTATTGAAGTCGATAAGACTACTGGGATCGATAGTACCGAAACATCAAGTTCGTGACTCAAATTAATTGACAATGATAATTGGTCATTGATCTCGTACATTGGAAAATGAAAATAAACAATACAAAACTGACCACTGACAAATCACAACACTGATACAAAGGTCTATATTGAAACCACAAAATAATTACAATCATTTGAAAATTTAAGAAATGTGGTCAAGTGTGGCATTGACTTCTTAATATCAATCAATATTGACAAGAAACATACATTAGTGCTGGTTAGGAATCAATGAGGAACCTTACAACACCATGATGTACTCACGTAAAATATCAATTACATAATGCAAAAGACACAGTTTTAAAAGCACAAAGCAAATATCAGAATTTAGAAAGTTCGTATTAAGGCATTAAAATATTTTGTGTACTTAAAGAAAAATATAAACTTAAAATGAATTTTTTTCCAGAGGCCTGAGGGGATATTATTTTGGTGGAAATATACTTTTGGCTTGGCAGGTTGGGTCCGAAATTTGGTGAAATAAATGGAGAAAAATATTCCCCATGAATCAGGAGTTTTCACTAAGGTGCAAGGGTTTTCTTAAGTAACATGTAATTGTTTGGCTAGAAAAGCAAAGAATATAAATAGGACCAGATTTGAAATACATTCTACGAACGCTTCAGTGTTTTTTTTCATTAAAGGGGGGAAGTGGGCACCTTTAGATTAGAAGAGTTAGATTAGAATACATTTATCTACTCGTTTGTTACAAATTATGCTTAAGTACATTATGCTCAAAATTGGCTTGATGTACCTGGCAGGCCTCATTTACAAACATTCCTTTACAAACTTTTTTCGAATTGGAGTCTTTTTTTTTTTAAATAAAGCTTAAATTGACAGGTGATATTAAATAAAGTATAGGGTTTGTTCCCAAAAGTCCTTAAACATTACTGCATATAAAGACATTTTTGTGAAATGCCCTTGAAAAATCTCTTCCTCCTTAATAAATTCATTCTAGAAAAATCCCTTCTTTCATTCAATCAATCAAACAAATCATGCCTCTAAGAGAGGGAGGATCAAACCACGCTAATTTACGCCTGTAAAAATGGGTTGCGACACAATTTTCACGATGTGGGACTGACTATGGCGTAACGACCAGCCTTTGGTGCGAGAACATACAGCGTGTGTTGTGGTTCGACGAAGATGATTCATTCAAATCCAAAGTCTGTAATAATGACATGTATATAAGATCATGTGACCTGCATTTTAACAGATCTTTAAAACTGCGAGGCACTGATGAATTAAAGTTTGATATTATGTTGAGTCATAAAATACTGATGTAATACTGCTATATTTGGTGGTAAATTGTATGTGTAAATGTAGTTAAAGCAAGGTTAACATTTCATTATATCAAGGGTAGTGAAATTAAGTCACTTCCAACATCTACATCTACATGGTTTCATCAAACTGTCATGGCTTGACATTTCTTTGACGGTGCGCAAGACAAGAATATAAAGTGAAGCGTAAAGCTACAATAGTAAAGGTAGAAAAAAATAAAGTAAAAGCAAGAAATAGTAGTAGAGGCCCCAGTTTCTTTTCACACCCATCAGGTCAAGACCAATTTAGCTTCCGTGACGGTACCAGGGCACAAGGCCCTGCCAACATAGCTCAAGTCCGTCATTTGAATGCTTAATTTGTAACTGGGAGGGTGTCCCTTTAATTAGCAGGTTAGGCTTGATAGCCCTCTCTTGAATGATGCCAGAGAGGGGGCCTCAGCAACGGATGCTGGAAGATTGATCCAAAGTGGTATACGGCGTGGGAAAAAGCTGTACTTGAGGGTATCAGATGTTGGAGTGATTAGTAAGAAGCCTGATCTGTTCGGGTGTCTACAGCCTTTTGACAACAGCCTTGCTGTTCGGCTAGCTATTTAGCTACACGGAAGGGTGTCTTACTACCACTCTGGAGGTCGCGGGTTCAATCCCCCGTTGGAGCTCAGGATTTTTCACTTTATTATGCAGATCTGATTATCTTTAGAAATGCACATAATGACATTTGTTAACCCATTGTCCGAAATAACCAGGATTTACCCAAATGCCACCCACTATGTGATAGCATAAAACAGTCAATTTTCGATTTACAAAAAATACTTAAAAAATTTACTCACATTGACACAGATCTATCATGATTGAATATCTCAGTGGGTGGGGAAAAGTTAAATGCTTAAAAAATGCGGCGAGCATGTCAATTAACTTGAAATGCGAAAATCGTGATTTTACCTTCGAATTCCTTTTATTTGTCTACGTCCTTTATATTTGGAAATCCTTAAAAATATATTCCGACAACTGTAAATTTTAATTGTAATATTATATCGGCGACCTCAAAAACTAGCTATGCCAGGTTCAGTACCTTTAAAAGGAATACGCAAAAATATCCTTATACTGGGGCCAAGCGTTCTTAACCGGACACATCCGATTCATTCGGTTATGCCCTGAATAGAGCGTATTAAAAAGCCTAGCAACAATCGCGCACGCTGAACTATTCCAAGGTCGTTTTGTCAACAGTTTCGTCCCTTGTCACGATTTCCCGCCATGTGTCAATCGCATGATCATAACGATTGATATAATGTATTTGTTGCAGATATATACAGCTAAAATATATTAGTGGAAAAATAGGTTTGTTTGGAGATACACTTAAACGTTCTGATGTGTAAACAATTATATGACAATAATTTGTACAGATTAAAAGAACAACACCAGGGGCGTAGCTAGCAATTTTTGAGCTGTATGCCCGGATATGATACATAAAAATGGGGCGTCCGGGGGTCATCCCATGGAAATTTTCTAAATCCTGTAACGCCTGTGGTAAGATTGTAAGCATATCATGACAAATAATAAGATAAGAAAATATAAGTGTTTGGCCTGTTTTTCTTTGATATTTTAATGTTTTATCTCAATATCAAAGAACTAAATTTTACGTTATTATCTTTATACCAGAGAACTAAATTTTAAAACAATTGAACAGAGAAACATTTAAAAGTGTAACACATTCACAAGTCAAAGCATGGGAATTCTTTCCAATAATACTGTCTTCATGCCTATAACGGTACCGTAACGTTTTGAGAGTAAAACTTCCTTATAGTCGATCTATTACACTAATTGTACTAACAAGTGCATAAATTACATGAACTCAATATTTCTACACTTAACCGAATCTTTGCACATAGAAAGAAGTAGAGTTGATAATTGGAAGATATTTCCTTTGAACACGACCGGAATCCATTGTCTGAGGATTATGTCAATATGAAATGCATATTCCTTACACCTCACCCCCCCCCCCCCCCCTCAGGATGAACATTTTAATGCGTTTTTTTCGAAGTTGAAGCATTTTTATTTTTATATTAAAAAAAGTGTAGGCCCCGGCTCGTTGTGCCTAATAGCAGCTACGCCTCTGAACACCAAAAACTACAACGCTGTCGGACTGTCAAGAGGTAACAAATCCAGATTGAATGAGCAGCATGAAAAACTATATTCCCTTACCCAGGGGGGGGGGGGGGGGGGCGGGGGAGTGAGAAAGTTGGAACAAAACTTCCAAGAAGGCGTCGTTTTGGTGTTTTTCGTGAAGGAGTAGCGGATATTTTCAACCGGTAAGCAAGTTTATATTTATATTTCTTTTAAACGAATAAGCCCGTTCGGCTCTACGGTGTTTGTGCTCCCCTCGGTTTTTGGTTTCAATACCGTAGACGTCGAAATAAAAAAGTTATTGAAGCAAAACCGTCGACAAATTTGTTGTTTAATTTCTTGACTTTCGAGATGTTGGATGTTCGAATATCATTTTCTCTCACAATAAACAGTTTTTGTACATGTTTACAGTAAAATATAACATAAATCACGATTATTTTATTACCTCGAAGCGTGTTTATGTCTATTAATTCATTTAATTCCGAATTATAACGGTTTAACCCCCCTTTTTGGAACTAAACTTCTTTTTAAGCTCATTTTGGGACCTGACTTCCAAACGATAAACAGCGATTTCCTATGTTAGAAGGTTTTATGCGAAATAATTTTCGTGAATGAATTCCGCATTGGTGCGAATGTTTTGAAAACATTTTCACTTGACGAAATCAAGAGTTATCTTTTTATTAATTGTTATATTATTAATTTTTATTATTATATGTTTTATCGCGTACTTAACGCTAACATTTATTGTGTGTAATATAAGACATTCGACGGTATTATTAACACGGTGTAATTCTTACCTGTTTATTTTAACACATATGGAAATACTTATGTTTGAATATGCATCAAACGGAATACTATGCCTACTAAACGGAATACTATGCTTACTATTTTCAGATATCAAGACGCCAGTTATATATGTCGAGGATGCCAAGATTTAAAAAGACGGCGTAACAAAGTATGTACCGTTCTAGAAAGCGAAAGGCACATGAAAACCCACCAATCAAACAAAAAAGATTACGTCGAAGTACCACGCCAAACAATCACATGTACGTGCAATATAAGTGTTATGAAAAACAGAAAAGAGTAAAGCCGCTTTGATACTAGTATAAGGTTGCTGTTAGCTAAAGAAACTTCAGCGTACAGTTTATATAGTATTGACAGACCTATAAAGTCGCGCCAGTCAAAAATCATATAAAGCGACATTTAAAGTTATGGAAGCCAGAACTAGGTTGCTGTAACCAAATACTGCCATTTTTGCGATTCGGAATACATGAAGCAATTTGGAATACCTGACACCTGCTTAGAAGATGCATATCGGTGGATGTTTTTTATGAAAACTTAAATATTATTTGTTTATTTAATACAATGACATTTGACACGTTTTACCATAACTGATGCATATATGTGACTTTGATGTGACACATTTTAGACGACCTTCTTTTAAACCAGTTCTGAGTTGGTCACTATATTATAATCGCAAAAAGTGAATTTGTAGTGGATAGAAAGATTTGTGCAAATGCAATACACGATATGATTTCAGTAGAAGTGATCAATATATACATGTATTTTTTTCTCATTTATACGCATGTGAATACATATAATTGAACACGCCGGGGAACACGGTTGTATTGGTTCACTTAGAAAGATTATTTCGTTTGTTCTTTACATTGCTTTATTATAAGTAATGTTAATATGTCAAATGCATAACGAATTCATTCCGACCCAAATCTTTTTTCATCATGTATGTAAATGCTGAATACAATATATAAATATTACATGGCTGACAGGGTGACAGTAAATTAGTCAACTTGAGGAAATACTGTCAACCGAGGCGAAGCCAAGGTTGACAGTATTTTTCCGAAAGTTGACAAATTTACTGTCACCCTGTCAAACATGTAATATTTATTTTATTATACCGAACAAAGTATTCAAACATGAAAAATTTATATGTCAGAACCATGAACGATAATTGTATGTTATTTCAGCAACGAACAACCATTAACATGTTCAGTGGTTCAGATTTTTGGGCCGAGGAAAATGAACTTCGCTTTATTCGGCACCGACCTAGTAATCGATTTATCCCATCAATTTTCTTAGTCGTCAATTATCTCTTTAAAAATATATTACCGAACCAGCTTTCCGTATTTAATTATCATCACTTGATTACGCAATTTATGACGTACACGTGTGACGTCATTTCGGTGAAAAAAAACATTTTGGGACAACAATATGGACCATTCGGTACCCCTCGCAGATTATCATAATCGGACTCGGGAGAAATACGGGTTGAAAGTAGTCCGCCCACGTGATACCATTCTAAGAATGTTACAACAACAAAAACAATAACAACGATGGCGTCCATAATTCCTGTAGAGTTTGTACTTGCTCTGGCTTCAGAGCATAGAAAATCCCCATTTTCATCTTTGCAAAATGTAAACAACTCGCAAAACCGGCCATGTTTGTTTTTACTATGTAATTTTGATTCGCGTAGGCCCGCGTAGGTAGACCGCAATACCGCTTCCGAAATGTGTATTCATACTATCTCCTTCGAGGTACTTATCCGATGTTTGACGGAAAGGGCCGAGAATGTGCGATTGCAATATGGACTTGGTGTTTTTTAAGGTAGCGCACCTCTAATGATTTCCCGCGATTTCTTCGAAGGTTGAAGAGCCTACTATTAGGTGCCGTAGCCTAGTGGTTAAGGCGATATACTAGAAATCTTTTGGGATATTCCCGCGCAGGTTCGAATCCTGCCGACGACGTATACTTTTTTGCGACGCGTTGTATTTATTTTCTTACGTAATTTGATTCAATATGGCTTATAAGCTAAATTTATTGTTAAATATGTTGCAATTTTAATGAACATTCTTCAATTATTAAAATTAAAACAACGTTATGGCGAAATTGGGTGATTCACTGTTGAAAATACGAACCATGCATGTTGCATTTTTATTTTTATTTCAAAAAGTAAACGGTAAATCTGTCTAGTTCTTGGTATTTTTGCTGTATATAGTGTTTCTATAAAAACTAAGTTTAAAATATGACTTAAATGATACTATTTTGAATTTTATGACACTTTGTTTTTAACCGACCCAATTTTTACTTGGCTGAAATCACTTACATTTCATGGCGCTCTTCCATAGATAAAAAATAAATGTCTGTAAAAGAATACTTATTTCATCTTGTTTAAACTTTAAACACCTTTACAGCATCTGTACACACCAACTGCAAGCCCATATTTGGAAATTTGAATGAATTATGGAACTTTTATATACCCCAGGGGTGAAAATAAACTGGACAAAAGCCGAGCGTGGGGGTGGTTTTGAAAAAATCGGTATATTTTTTTAAAAAGCATGGAAAGCCTACCTACAAATTTGCATGTATATCAGTGAAATGATGCTCATTAAGAAAATAATTAATTAGATTAT
This sequence comes from Dreissena polymorpha, assembly GCF_020536995.1. Lineage (NCBI taxonomy): Eukaryota > Metazoa > Mollusca > Bivalvia > Myida > Dreissenidae > Dreissena > Dreissena polymorpha. The sequence goes on from NC_068364.1 coordinate 3,788,909, forward strand.
ATTTGGATATGTGCCCATTAGAGGTGCGCTACCTTAACAGTAAAATATTTGTTAAAAGCATTGAACGAATCCAAAATGTATTTCGGATTGTGTGTTTGCCATGTATAACACCAGCAGACACGGGATGTGTATATCGTTGTAACTTTACTGTTATAAGCATTGTATTAAAGTTGCCATTGAGGTTACCGTGTCGTTTATACTAAATTGATTTTTTTATGATTCCTGTCAAACTTAAATAATGGCATTAATCCATTCTACAGCACAGTTTTAGCTGCAATTGATATTTTAATTATCCAAATACAACGGAATTGCAAAACTGCGTACTGCGCTTGCGCGAAAGGGACAGTAAACTTTTTTACCATTCCGCACGTGATTGCTAAGGTAGCGGGCGACAGTATTTTTTGGACAGTATTTTTTCCCGCTGGTGGCACGTGATTGCTAAGGTAGCGGGCGACAGTATTTTTTGGACAGTAAATGTTTTCCCGCTGGGTCTGACAGTATTTCTATGTCACGATGGCCTATGGGAGTTTAGCATTTGAATAAAAGTGAGGTATAATAATTGAAAATGTATGCAGAGACATCGTTGAAAGAAATGACGTAACACAGATAATGGTTTATTTTCATAAAAAGGTGAGAAACTAGCATCATGATATATACGGAACAAAACGTGTAATTACGTAGCACTCATAGCAATTATATGTCACACATGTCTATGTAGAAATAATAAAATAAAACAAACAAACAAAAACACATAATACATCAGCTGTACATTTTTTTTGGGTTCGTTTGGTTTATTTGCTGTTTTAGTCCGGCTCTGTTGAAGGACTCTTTCTTGCATATTCTACATTTAAACTCATGAAAAGACAGTAAAAGAATGGTTAAAGAAAATTTCATATCACAATAAGGTCGACACGTCATAAATTAAAATGTATTTAATTAATTAAAATATTACTGAAAGGGCTGATAAACATTCTATTATCTCGTACATAAGCCACACCACAACCCATCTTCTTTAAAATCGGTGAATTGATTAAGTTGGTCGGCGGGTTTTGTGTACAGCATTTTTATAATTCTACAGTAAAAGGATTAAGAAAACACTTATATTGCACCTCATAAAATGCTATAAAACTATCATATTGAAGTGCACATATAAACTTTATTATAGATGGGTAGGTATTTCGTGTCAATCTCTTTCACATATGAAAGAGCTGTTGGTCATTTGGAAGTCATGTTATGCTGTTTAAAGTTTAAAGTACATATGGGTGCATAACTTAATTTAGATTAAGCAAAATAAAACATTAGGTATTTGCCATGATTCATAAGAGTCAAATATATACGAGAAGTAAGAGCGTAATCGTGCGCAGCGAGACTTGCTCATATAGAATTGAACATCTTATTGCTTTCTTTCGAAATAATTTCATGTCTCCGAACTAAAATGCAATACGCCCGGCCGGTGTTTTTTTTTTACTATGCGGATTAATGCTCCGTTTTAGATCCACAATTAATGAACGCCTCAATATTTTCAAAAATTAACACCGGATTAATGTTAACCGACATTTTTTCATACAGATTTGATATATATACTATAGAGCTGAACAAAAAAATACATTAAGCCCTGTTTTCCCGGCACACGCGCTGGACATACACCTTTAAAAAACGCATATACCAATTCCAGTACTTGTGCACTTAATAGATTGTGAACAATGACGGTTGAAATCCGTACGTGGGAATTTTTCTGGTAACCAAGAGCGACGCCAACGTTCATGAAGCCTTTCATTCATAAATGTATATATGCGTCGGGTGTCAAAACCAGAATCACCGGATGTAAAATCTAGTTTTGACCTGCATATTATTCGCTTCCGTGTGCACCCGCCAATTAGTTTAAAATGGACTCCGAACCGGTAAGTCGATTACATAACATCAGAAAATAATATCCCTTCCAAAAAGGGCGCTATGCTGCTTAATAGTACATGTATATTGCAAAAAAGTGAAGCTCCCCACGTATAATGTCGCAGTTTATAACAATACAATTTATGTTTCATCTTTTGTAATGTAGCTTGAGGTTTCGTATCTTTGAAAAGTATGAAAGAGGTATACATTTAAACAGAGGAAACGTTCTTTAAAACATTAATATCAATGTTAAATTAATTCACGATAGTTTGTGTATTACCTTCTTACATGGGTATGAGCTGTATTGGTCATTTGGAAGTCATGTCCCAAAATGTGCTTAACAGGACGTCAGTTCCAAAAAGAGGGGTTAAACCAATAGTTTTTGGCAATGAATTACTTAGTAGTTATAAGAGATAAAACGCCGTCGGAAAAAAGAAATAATCATGGTTTTAGTTATATTTGACCGTACACGTGCATCAATACTGTGTATTATAAGAGAAAATGATATTTGTACATCAAATTTCTCGAACGTCACGGAAGGAGACACAAGATTTGTGGACGGTTTTCCTTCAATAACTTTTTTATCCCGACGTCTCCGATCTTGAAACAAAAAACCGAGGGAAGCACAAACACCGGAGAGCCGAAAGGGCGTATTCATTTAAAATAATTATAAATACAAAGGGGATTACCGGGTGAAAATATCCTCTGTTCCTTCAAGAAAACCCAACAAACGACGCCATCTTTGAAGTTTTGTTCCAACTTTCTCACTTAAACGCGGTAAGCTCTCGAATACGCATGCCCCCCTGCTTACCACGACAAATACTTGTCAAATTATAAGAAGATATAATGGCATTACCGGTATTTTCTCAAGATTTGGGAGCATTTAAAGCACTTGCATTTACAGTACATATACATACTGTTCGATTTTTCTGGAATTCTTTATACCTAAACTATATTGCCGAAAAACTCCGTTAAGTGTGTACCTTCTTTGTGCAAAGAGGCAAGGGTTTACTGGATTGAGGGGGGAGAGGGGGGGAGAAGAATACGGAATTGAAAATGGGGTTGCTAATTTATCGCATGTATTAAAATGAATGGTTGGTGCATAGTATATAAGGTTAGTCTAAACCTATTTATTTTAAATCGATTGCATCGATAACCTTAGGAATATTTGCAACACTATTGAGTCCGTTTCCTGGGACTAGAACCAGTACTTGGTGTCTAATGAACGCTCCCCCAGTGGGGATCGAACCCTTGACCTCCCAGGTTAAGATTCATTTTGGGTCTTGAGTTCATAGCATAAACTGATGCTGAGCACACACCGTTATGGGGTTAGCATGCTGACAAATGAATTTAAATTGAGTTAACTTTTTGTTTGATAAATTGCTTGAAATAACATAGTATGATAACTTTTAACAAACTATAAAATGCACTAATGTGCATGCTGAAGGATAAATGAGTTAAAAATCATTTTATGGTTGTATTTTTGCGTGAACAAAAAAAACAACAACACTTTTGTCTCCTCAGAAATTCAGACTTACCGTCTGTTTTAAATATAATTCACACAATACAGTTAAATTAAGTATGAATATACATATTTAAAACAAGATATGTAACAGACTAAATAAAACATGCAAACAATACTCAAACACGTAAATAGAACTTCAAACTCATGACATAAAATTCAAGCAGTGTACACGTACATGTAACTATAAGATTATTCACTGAATATGTGTTTTAAACTTGAATGATGCATGTATAATATTTTGTGCATTTATTATAAAAAAAAATGAGTGACCAACTATGATAAGATACGCCCGTTTGAAGGTTTTGGACAACTTGATAACTTTACCATGACCCATATTTGAACTTGACCTACATATCATCTAGACACAACTTCTGACCAAATTTGGCGAAGATCAGATGAAAAATACTTCAATTAGAGAGCGGACACCATGTTAAATGCTTAAAATGTACTAAGTGACCTCGTGGCCTAGTTTTTAACCCGGCATTACCCATATTTGAACTTGACCTAGATATCATTTAGACACAACAACTGACAACATTTGGTGAAAATCAGATGAAAACTACTTCAATTAGAGAGCGGACACCATGCTAAATCCTTAAAATACACTAAGTGACCCCGTGACCTAGTTTTTGACCCGGCATGACCCATATTCGAACTTGACCTAGATATTGTCTAGATACAACTTCTGACCTAGTTTGGTGAAGATCGGGTGAAAACTACTTCAATTGGAGAGCGGACACCATGCTTAATCCTTGAAATGCACTAAGTGACCCCATTCCTAGTTTTCTACCCGGCAGTACCTATATTCGAACTATACCTAGATATTGTCTAGATACAACTTCTGACCAAGTTTAGTGAAGATCGGATGAAAACTACTTCAATTAGAGAGCAGACACCATGCTAAATCCTTGAAATGCACCAAGTGACCCTGTGACCTAGTTTTTGACCCGGCATGACCCATATTCCAACTTGACCTAAATATTGTCTAGATACAACTTCTGACAAAGTTTGGTGAAGATCGGATGAAAACTATTTGAATTAACGAGCGGACACTGCTGTGGACACCGCCCGCCCGCCCGCCGCCAAGGGGGGAAACTATAAATGAAACAATGTATATAGAACCATCCCAATAATTCGATATAAGTAATCACCATTTACCTGTATCAAATGCCTGTGTGCGGCAATAACCTGTTTTACTAAACATGTTTTCCGAAGAACGAATACAAATCAAAGCGCTGAAGGCACTGAAGTTGTTCTCTATTGCATAATCTTAGACGCAACTCATTTTTTAAAATTATGCCATAGTTTTTTAAATCGCAAATTTGAAATGAACACAACCCATTCAAATTTATAAAGAAGTTGTCTTAACGCACAGATCGATCACTGTTGATCCTCATAATTATGTTATAGAAATAACTTAGACAAAATAACAACAACATGTCTCTTTTTGACGTTCTGAAAGCATTAAATGTATGATGAAAATGGTTAAATGAGAACCAGTTCATATAAAATAAAATTTGACATCACCATCATATTAAATAAATAGTGTTGGAATATCGAATACCTATCACACTAACAATATAATGTTTTGATGGAAATTCCCTGTAAAAAACTTTGTTATGACACCATTTACAATTCAAAATATATAATAAGATAATTGATGAAAATAAATATAAATAAATATGCGGGCATTAGCTTTTACTAACGAATTAGGTAGTCATAAAGACATGGCTGTTTTTCCTTACTTTGTTGTTTATGCATTACTTGTAACCCTAGTAGTTCACACTGTGTCAACCAATCTCTTACCTTAACATCGGTATAAAACACTCGTGCGTTTTTTGGCTTAGCTGTTTTACCCAGCTTTTCGCCTTAAATGACCTCTACATAACGCCAGCAGGCACGAATTAATACTTTCGAATATTTTATAGGCTGATTCGAGAGAATTACACTGAAAATTGGGTGCATCACTGTGTCTGTGCGCAGCGTTAAGGATATAACACTGTTCAATGTACGGAATTCGAGACTACTCTCTGCATTTTAAAACGACACATAGACACAAATTGTGGCCCAGTAACAATTAAAATCCATCTCGCAGAATTTCAGCCTTTTCAGGGTCTGTACTAGGTCACTATATCGTCAGGGAAAGACATAATTGTCTATCGATTAACACAGTTTTTTTTTCAAGATGAGAAAAAAAACACTACCGAAATAGTATAGTGTCACGTTAAGAGAAAATCGTTTAATTATCTAACCACAAATAATTGCCGTATTCTCTCAGCACGCCTGGACATAGTTCCCAAACGCCTGAATATGCTACCCTTATCTGCCAGTTTGCTGTATTTGTTTTGTTTTTTAATCAATTTAAATCGAAATGCTAAAATATGCTATGTACAACACGCAATTAAATTTAAAAAGACTAGCGTCATGCGAAAATGGGTTTTATGCCATATGCGCCGATCATAGCCATAGCCCACTCAGTCTGCGCATCTCTCAGTCTGGGCAGGAGATACATAATGAGACCATAAAAACCTTGAGTTATTTTATAGCGAACAGCATCGCCTCTGACCAGACAACGCAAATGCACAAACTGGGCTTCGCTGGCCGAAACTCCATAAGACTCATTTTCGCATGACGCGGCTATGAAAGTGTGATTTTAATGTTTCGAAAGGAAACTGCGTGTTAAATATTAACATACGATTGATTGATTTCGATGGTGGAGAAATAAACTCATAATAAGCCATGTGAGGACACATATGATGTGAACTCTCGTAGTATAATTTGTATCTACTAACACTTATATGTGGTTTGATGATAATAACACACATTTCATGCGGTGAATATTAGTGAAATCACACACACACAATAGTTTAACATTTGTTTTCAATTTAATTATTTAGAAACGGTAATTTTCAAATTTTATTTCAAAGTCAGCATATTCGCAACTTATTCTAAACGTGTTAAAGATTGACAACTGTGAATATGTACAAGCTTAACCTAACGTTGTTAGCAACCGTGCAATTGAGAATACATGAGATTTTGCCGCTACCTGTTGAGAACAAAAGAACGTTTCCCATACATATCAAATTTTACCCCGCTGTAGTAACAAGCACTATCAACGAGGTTGCGCAACAGACGTGTGATAGTGTATTGGACTCTCGATATAACACTATACTTGTTGATCAGCAGTAGTTTTATTTTCCCGCATCTTTTAATAGCCTCAAATTATGAATGACGCTGAGCAAAAATACCACGTGATTAAGACGCAGCAGATAGTTTGCTATTTTAATCATTCATAAACATTCTCCTCCGCAACACGTATATTTCTAACATTGTGTATTCATTATTTTCTATATACTCTCAGTTAAAAAATATTCCATTTAACACGATTGTCACATTATGTTTCCACTTGTGAATGAATATAATTGAAGAACTCAAACCTCTGGCATAAATTACACAACTCTTTCTCGGCGCGGATGCGGCAGATGCGGCAGTTATCAGGTTTATCGTAGTTAAGAAAACTGGCTTGAAACGCGTTTATTAAGCCAGATATTATCCTTTCAAAATCACACACCGTTATTATATTATGTCGGGGAATAAAATGAATCAGAGTTGATAGTACCGATATATGAGTGTTACGGTAGCTATATATAGCGCATTCCGGGATCAATCAATTATCAAACATAGCTTAAAAAACGTTTATCTGGACCGAGATGTACGTGGATTGGCCCATGAAACCCGTTAAAAAGGGGAAAAAACGAAATATTTAATTTTGCGCTTAAAGTATTAAAATTATAAAATTGATTCAGGAATTCCACACATGACTTAATGAGCATTGGTAATTGGAAACGAAATAACTCACATCGTTTGGTCCGATTGTCTTGTCAGAGTCGATCGTTGGCTTACTAGAGCATTCTTTAAAACAGGCGAACATCCCTTCAAAGCAATTCCTATGAAACCGATTGCCAGCAAACAAACTCTTAGGCCTATAATATGGACAACGGATCATACACTGCGATATCATGATAAAGCCAGATTAATGTAATATTGTGACGTCATGACAATATGATGACGTCACGCTGAAATATATCCATAATAATGTATTTGGCGTTAACATAACATACATCTACGTTATTGTGGGCTTAAATGTGTTGATAGCTATGACAAATCATAACTTTGGGGTCAAATTTTCCCCGTCTTAGGGGTGGCTAGTTTTTATTATAGTTTTATTGAGAAAAAATATCTTACACCACCAAGTCCAGAGGTTTGTTATCTAAAATGTAACATTTATTTCTTATACTGGTCCTCTGCTAAATTTTGTTAAAATCATGTCCCATGTCATGCCCCTGAAGTCAAGTAATTTATATAGACCTATATAGTAAATAACTTAAAAATCGTGGTCTCAAGAGACCGTAAGGGTCAATCGTTTAATATTTGGTGTGAACCATTGAAAGTAATGGCCATGGTGTCAAATCTAACCACACCCCATGTGTGACATGACTTACATAGGCTTACTGTACAGTATATCACTTTACAAATGTCATTTTCTGAAACCGTAAGGGTTATGTGTTTTCTACTTGTTGTGCGAAATCAAATGGTGGTCCTCTACTTATTTTATTTTTTTATAAATGTCATTGGGGTAAAAAAATTGGTTAACCCTAGAGGTAACTTTTATCTTAAATTAATATTTTGTCGTAAACACTTAAATATTTTTAATACTATCATAGACCATATTTAAGCTGTGTCATGTGGAGTAAAATATCTAGTTAAAAGCCACAGTAATAAGTTATAACGCAAAGATCTCAAATATGCTATCTCAGGCGAGCGACATAGGCCATCTTGTTATAACCATACATTCACGTTATGTGGTCGATTTGTGTGAGAGGGGATCGAAAAGAATAAACGGAGGACACCTCACCTGTCCAAGACGGTGACCATGCACCAGCCAAATACAGAGTGCGCTAGGAGTGGGACTTGAAACCGTGTCGCCTAGGTGAGAAGCGCGTGTACCATCCGCTGCACTGAGGGGGCAGACTTTTAAGTTTAAGCCTATTTATTTAAGCTCGCTAAGTTTTGCACTGAAAAAAACATTATAAGACATTCTCGAATTATTCCTGTGTAGAACCAGTACAAAGAACATTTAGAGGAGGCTTCCCGCGAAGGGATCGAAAATGGACATTTCTCTAGTTCGCGGAGGCTAGGCGGCGATGATATACACCACAGTTACTTATAAAAACTTACAAAAAGCTGTTTTGTATTCGGAGGCACTATAAAGAAGCTAAATTTCAAAATGTGCGCAAACTAATGTTTCCGTTTTAATTAAGTGAAATCAACGATTATATAAAACGAATAGTGATAAAAACATTGTAAAACAGTTAATAATTCAACGTATGGTATTACGTTAAATAATTTCCTCAACGGATGGGGTATTTTCACGAAATAATCAAGCAACTCCACGGCGATTGTTAATGGATATTTTCACAACCATTATCACGTTCGCTTTGGAAAGTCTTTAACAAAATAAACAGTTATTTTGTATATAAATTTGATTGACATAAAGGAACGTCTATAGATATTTCGCCGCTCAAGTTAAAGTCCAAAATATTAAATTTCTTTAGCGCACAATTAGATGTTAAGAATCCCGACAAAAACGTGTATACATGTAATTCCATTCAAATAAAATTAAGCTTAAAAAAAAGAAATAAGAATTGCTAGTGAAAAACATTTCTGAATGTATGTAAAATTCGCGGCCAAAATTATCGGCGTTCAGACGCGCCTGTTTTGACTTGCATAGCGGAAGTTGAACGCTAAGGTAATAATTTAACTTTGTTATATGGCTATAACGATTGATAATTATCCATAAACGAAAGGAATATGTCAAAAATTTGTTTCGTCTGGGCGTTATTTTGCTGGAAGGAATATCATGCATACATTATTTTTTGAATCGTTTAGATGTTTTTAAATCTTCATTCTGCATCAATCCCGTTAAGAAAAGTTTTCTAATCGAGAGCCAAGCAGAGGCGTATTTAGGTGGGGGGCTAGGGGGCTAAAGCCCCCCCAGCTGGCTGGCTAGACACGATTTTTAATAAAAATGAGCCCCTTACAGTTACAATCCACTTGTGTATTTCCTGTCACATGTCCCTATTTAGCCATAAACAGCTGTCGATTTGTGTGATTAGCCCCCAGGCATGTGTGCAGACGATCTAACATTCGTCAGCTAAAGTGCACGCTTCATTGACCGTAAGTAATAAACTGCGCTATTTGATTGGCTGAAGAAGATACATTCAACTAATGAAATTCATCCATACATTTAGCTATAGAAAAATGTTTTCAAATGGCTGCCGCATGAGACTTGTGAAAAACAATATTTCAATTTGTAGCAATTAAAGAGTTTAGACGAACACAATGGACAATCATTATTATTTTTTCGGTAATTTCTTTGATGAATTTAGTTGGTATTAGCTCTTTAGAGTGATAATCCTTTTGAGTAACAAGTTATTGCCAGTGAAATTCAACTGCACACTTAAAGCGGGTTAGACGATTTTGTCAAATATTTATGAATTTATATATAATTATATATATATATAATTTATAATGTGTAAAAAACGTATTATATATAATTTCAATATAAATTAAAATAAAAGTTAAGAAGAACATGTGTCGAAAATGCGAAATAAGCCAGATATTTAATTATGAAATTGAAAACGGCTGTACAGCCGAATTCGCCAGCATGTATACCATACATGTACGATGTGAATCTAAACTTAGTTTAACGGTTTGAGTTCCTGCAACAATATCTATTCATACGACACACGAACACTAACTCCAATCCTAATACAAAGACGAATGCTTCGGTTATTGTAGGAAAATATGTACGTCACAATCGGCTCGGGGCGCTAATTTGTCTTTGCTGCATTTTATGAAATTCGGCTTTAATGTATATTTTTTCTTATCTATTTTGTGTTATTGTAACATTTTTTTATAAATATATTACAATTAAACACATATAAAAAATCGTATATACCCGCTTTAATGAATGGCAATTATTTTTTTTTGTTTTGATTTGGTTATTTTACAAATAGGGCTAACTGCTTTGATGTTCATTCATATTTTTTTAAATTAAAAAAGACTCAAAAATGAAGAATTACTTTGCTATATGAAACTAAATCATTTTCTTAAAGCGTGACAACATCGAGGCAGCAACACCCGAATTAAATTACACAAGAAACCTAACGACTCCCTTTGTTGACACTTTTGTGAACGAAATGGACACCCAATTCAGTGATTTGCAGACTAAGGCAGCCATGGGATTGAAGTTTATACCTGAACAAATGTGCTCCTCTCCTGTCAGTGCTTGTGACCTTGAATGGTTCAATGATGATCTCCCTTCCCCTCAGTCCCTCCCTGCCGAGTTGACACCCCTCCCGCACCCTCCCCTGTTTAGCTCCCCCTCTGAACATTTTCTGCGTACGCCTCTGCCAAGTGATTTGATCTTGGTGAACAGGAGAAATTGACATACTACCCAACGTTATGAATACAATTTCTTTTCTTATTAATAATCGGCTCGTTTGTAAACGGCGCAGTGGAGTCCAGAATACCGGTGGTAACACCTGACTCCGTGTCACTGGTGGTAATCGTTTCGCTCCGTCTCCTTTACAGGGACCATTACACAGATTTTTGCATGTACTGAAGTTTGATATTAAATGCTTTATATTGATAAATGTTAAACATTGGATCTAAAACGCTCCAGTAAAAAACACGAATAAAATTAAAGAAAGAAAAAAGTAACCCTCAACTGGGTTCGAAGCACTGACCCCTGGAGTAAAAGTCTAACGCCTATACCACTCGGCCATCTGTGCTAATACAATAAGTAATGTATTTTATACTTTATATAAGCAATTCTCGTAGTGTCACAAAATATAACGACAACAACAGAACTCTTCAAATTATTCAATTGTATTGCGTTGCAACGCTTTATAATTTTTAGGTTTTTAAATCGTCAGCAGATGCATATAATGAATATTTTAGAGCCTGGTAAATGTTCAGTATTACTGTTACAAATAACATAACTGCAACGAACATTTGCGAATATGAAACATTTTTTTTTTAATTTTGTCAATTTACGAAAACGTGAAAAGGTCCCTTAAAAGTTCAAGAATCATGAATGGGTGGCATTTTTTCTGACTTCGCGTAACGGATAAAGTCATATTCCGCACCGTCTCCGTGTGGAAGTAACTGAAATGCGTAAGCTTTCTCGTACGTTGGTTCATGTAATGTCGATTAAAAACCGACTTGAACATGTGGTGGACCTCAGTGCTGATTTAAACCATATGCTGTTGTTTTCATTTGAGTAAGTAACTTAGATTTGTAGCTGTAAATGCCAATCGAAAAGTCGTTTATAATTTCTTACATTTGCTTCAATAAAAGCTGATTTAAAATAAAAATGAAAAAAGTCTGGCCACGTGATCTGTAATGGTGATCGGTCATGTATTGAACTGACCGAAAAATCCATATCCAGAATTGACGTCAAAGGCTAGCACAAACCCAGTTTGATGATCCAGTAATATAGAGTTTTTGAATACGTGTATTCACAGAGTTGAGTGTTTACACAGAGTAGGGTGCCTAAGGAGGATCAGGTTCGTTTTTGTGACGACAAAGGTACTAACACATGAATTCACGATTGGCTCGACTTTTTAATCGGACATTTCTAGTCAAAACAGCTATAAATATCGGAAAGTAATGGATATGGAAGAGTAATGGATATGGAAAAGTAATGGATATGGAAAAGTAATGGATATGGAAAAGTAATGAATATGGAAAAGTAATGGATATGGAAAAGTAATGGATATGGAAAAGTAATGAATATGGAAAAGTAATGGATATGGAAAAGTAATGGATATGGAAAAGTTCATTTAAGCTAAAAAAAAATCGCCGCAACAACGAAATAGTGTTGTTGTTTTTTTAAGACTTATAGCCCTTGTTTACAGACAATTCGAGTATACATGTAATTAAGGGAATGCTTTCAATATTGTATGTTTTATATCAAATTAATAGTATCCCTTTAATGTTGTTTATCGGTCACTAACCAACGCTCTGTAGTTATGCGGCTTAAGAACAAAACCACAATGGCGTTAGCCCAGTCTGGCAGATTTGTAAAGCCCGCCCCTCAGAATGACAAAAGGTTGTTAACTTGCCAACAATAACGATAATTAATTCGAACATAACTTTAATTCTAAAATGGTTTTGATTGATGGATATATATGTATGTCTAATTCAACTGCGATCTACCTCGGTATTCTGTGCTCCAGCTCGTGCCTTTTCATTTCGTGTTATTGATTTTGTAAATATCAGCGAGTATTATAATAGAATAAACAAAGAGACGCTTTTAACACGTAGCAAATCTTTAATTGTCGCAACAAATACATGCGTAAGTTTATTGAAGTAGCTGTAAAAAAAAGAGGAACGCATCAATAGAATACAGTAAGTGCAAGTAAATACAGTACAAAGGACAGAACACTATTTGTATGACAGAGTTCTCGCACTTGAACATAAAAATAAGAGTTTTCTTCAAAAGTTCTCAGTAGAACCCCTTGCAAGCGATACATTTATGATTAATAAAACATTTCATCGATGAACTCAATGGTAGAGTAATCTTCCTTGGTTAATTAAAACAAAATAAAATGTATATCCATTTATACAGATCGTACAGAGCCGACACTTGATCTATTAATTTAACACTGTCTCCTTTTACCTCAGTTGTATGGTAGTCGCCCTTTATAAGTCAATACCAAACAAAAGTTGTCAGTTTTTACAAGTATTTGAATAGAACGAAATTCAGAATAGAAAATATAAATACATACAGAACAAGTCCATTTTTAGTTGAAATATAGATAAGTTTTACTCGATTGCTATGAGTTGCCCCATTAGTTCATTCGTTTAGCAGTCGCACTTGATAAATTACGACAAATAATGAAAATAATAGTTGTCTCCCTCAAAGTTAATTTCAGAATCGTCACATATGATAATTTGTAACGAAAATGGAGCCGAATCCTTTTTGTTAAATTGGCTGAGATGTATCACAATGTATGGATAAAACAAACAAATAGAAGTGTCGCCACGTTTGGGGAGTTGTAGATTTGTTGCCCTTAGTTTCCATTTCTGTTCAACCCATCTCGATATTGATAGTAGATTTTCATGAAGTTATCCTTTGACATGTCGTTGTTGCTAAAATAGACGAAACAATTATAACAAGAGCACCGCCTTGCGGGTGCAGACCGCTCATCTATTTTTTTTTTAAAGGTGAAGGGACTCTCATTTTCAATCACAAAGGAGGAGTGGAGTGAAGAGGGGTGTATAGTGTGGGGTTGTGGACATTTATTACATTATCTTCCAAAAAAGCGAAAAAAAAAAAAAAAAATCGGGGGGGGGGGGGGGGGGTTTGGGTGCGATGGTTGGACGGTATTTCAAACATAACCGTTTAAAAAAAAAAATCAAAAAAAAAAAATTGGGGGGGGGGGGTGGGGGGGGTGGGGTGGGGGTATAGTGTGAGGGTGCGGTGGTCATTTGTGAGATGATCTTAAAAAAAAAAAAAAAAAAAAAAAAAATTAGGGGGGGGGGGGGGGGGAGGGGGGAGGGGGGAGGGGGGGGGGGAGGGCACGGGGGATGGTTTGGGTGAAGTCTATTGTGGTATGTCAGGTAAGAGTAGTTTCATCAAAGTATCAATCAAATCTAATCATAAATAAAGAAGTTATGGCAATTTTAGCAAAATTTAATAATTTGACCTTGAGAGTCAAGGTCATTCAAAGGTCAAAGTAAAATTCAAGTTGCCAGGTACAGTAACCTCATGATAGCATGTAAGTATTTGAAGTTTGAAAGCAATAGCATTGATACTTCGAGTGGATCGAAACACAAAATTTAACCATATATTAAAAGTTACTAAGTCAAAAAAGGGCCATAATTCCGTAACAATGACAACCAGAGTTATGCAACTTGTCCTTTTACTGTACCCTTATGATAGTTTGTGAGTGTTCCAAGTATGAAAGCAATATCTATGATACTTTAGGGGTAAAGTGGACCAAAACATAAATCTTAACCAAATTTTCAATTTTCTAAGTATAAAGGGCCCATAATTCCGTCCAAATGCCAGTCAGAGTTACATAACTTTGCCTGCACCGTCCCCTTATGATAGTTCATAAATCTTGCAAGAATGAAAGCAATAGCTTTGATACTGTAGGAATAAAGTGGACCTAAACACAAAACTTAATCAAATTTTCAATTTTCTAAGTATAAAAAGGGCACATAATTCTGTCAAAATGCCAGTCAGAGTTACATTACTTTGCCTGCACAGTCCCCTCATGATAGTTAGTAAGTGTTGCAAGTATGAAAGCAATAGCTTTGATGCTTAAGGAATAAAATGGACCTAAACACAATACTTAACCAAAATTGTCAATTTTCTAAGTATAAAAAGGGCACATAATTCTGTCAAAATGCATGCCAGAGTTATCTAACTTTGCCTGCCCAGTCCCCTCATGATAGTAAGTAAGTGTACCAAGTTTGAATGCAATAGCATTGATACTTACTGAGAAAAGTGGAACTAAACGCAAAACTTAACCAAAATTTTCAATTTTTTAAGTATAAAAAAAGCACATAATTCTGTCAAAATGCACGCCAGAGTTATCTAACTTTGCCTGTCCAGTCCCCTCATGATAGATAGTAAGTGTACCAAGTTTGAATGCAATAGCATTGATACTTTCTGAGAAAAGTGGACCTAAACGCAAAACTTAACCGGACGCCGACGCCAACGCAAACGCCAACGCCAACGCCGACGCCGACGCCGACGCCAAGGTGATGACAATAGCTCATAATTTTTTTTCAAAAAATAGATGAGCTAAAAATGTGCTTTGTTTTACCCATCTATTAGATGTAAACAAATGGATATCAACAAAAAAATTGAAAGCTGTTTTTTTTTTAATTAAATACAATGTATATTGAGGTAGTTTAACAGTTACGTACTATTGTTCGTACTTATTTTTTTATTGAAAATATATGAAGTATAAGACAAAGAAAACACCAGGCCGAGGCTCAATATATAATAGAAAATTCCCAAAAGCAGCGATTTTCCTAAATAATTCGGACTTCAATGTCAGCATATAGTGTCCGATTATTTTAAGAGTTCCCTTGATGAAATATTCATGGTAAAGCATTTTAGGGGGAAAGTTTTATGCAGGGCGTATGGAAAGTCGAAAAAGTAAAAAAAAAAAATCCGTATATACAAGATGTTAAACGAGAGTCGGGAAAAATACCAGAGAATATATAATATAAATACAATCATAATATTTAATAATTAAAATAATAGTAGTAATAAAAATTGCCGTGAGAAGGGATATATTTAGCATGCGTGTATATATGATTCAAAGGCGTATAAGCGATACTTATTTGGTGAAGGGGAGGCGGGTGAAATAACAGTAAACTCATTACAGTTATCTCCCATTCTATGACGAATTTTATGATTCCATTGCATCCAGCGGCAAAGTACGGAATACCGTTGGTGCCATCGTGGTTACACATTAAAATCCAGAGGGCGACAATGCGATAGTGCGATATTAGGATGGCAACAATTCGATAATACGATGGCGACAATGCGATAGTACGATGGCGACAATGCGACAACGCGATAGTACGATAACGACAATGCGACAGTGCGACAATACGATGGCGACAGTGCGATCGTACGATGGCGACAATGCGATAGTCATATCGTACTTTCGCCATCGTATAATCGCGTTATCGTACTGTCGTCATCGTATTATCGCATTGTCGCCATCGTATTATCGCACTGTCGCTATCTGTATTGTCGCACTGTCGTCACCGTATTATCGCATTGTCGCCATCGTACTATCGCACTATCGCTTTGTCGCCATCGTACTATCGCATTGTCGCCATCGTATTGTCGCACTGTCGTCATCGTATTATCGCACTATCGCATTGTCACATTGTCACCATCGTACTATCGCACTGTCGCCATCGTATTGTCGCACTGTCGTAATCGTAATAGGGTATTTTCGCAATCGTACTTTCGCGTTATCGTACTGTCATCATCGTATTATCGCATTTTCGCCATCGGACTGTCGCCATCGTATTGTCGCACTGTCGTCATCGTACTATCGCATTGTCGCCATCGCACTATCGCATTGTCGCCCTCTGGATTTTCATGTGTAACCACGATGGCCTAACGGAATTCCGTAACAAAGCGATACCGGATTGACATCATTGTAGTAAGTGGGCCAAATATCAACAAGGGAGACCACTGTGAGGAGTTTTCTCATTACACCGAGGGAAGTTGCTGTTTGTGTATAGATAACTACCAACGCGGATGTATTATCCGTCCACTTCGCCGCGTGGTTCCAAATAGATCGTCCTCAAAGGTTCGGCAATGCGACCTGTACTAGGTATGACGTATGCCTCGTAGCTATGGTAATGTATGTAATGATTTAAGATTTAATTTCCTTAGAATGTTTACTTCTACATTAAGGTAAAGTAACAAGCCAGATGTAGGGGCGTAGCTAGCATTTTTTTAAGCTGTAGGCCCGGTTATGATACATATAATTGGGGGGTTCGGGGTCCACCCCCTGGAAAATTTTAAAATCCTATAACGCCTGTGGTGAGATTTAAAGCACATCTAGACAAATAATAAGATAAGAAAATATAAGACTTTGGCCTGTTTTTTTACATGATATTTTACTGTTTTATCTCAATGTCAGAGAATTAAATTTTGTTTTTGTTCGGCATCAAGAGACCGAACCGACCCGGATTCAGTCAATGAATCGGGATACGGGGGCAAGTGCTCCATTTTAAACTTCCAACTTTCTGTAGTGTTGACAAGGAGACAAGAAGATCTACATGTAGATCTATGTAAACTAGTAACAGCAAGTCACGTGAAAAGAAGCGGGCTAGAATCTATGCACATAGAAAGAAGTAGTTGATCATTGGAAGCTTTGAACACGACCAGAATCCATTGTCTGAGGATTATGTCAATATGAAATGCAGATTTCTAACACCTCACCCCCTCAGGGTCAACATTTTAATGCGTTTTTCGAAGTTGAAGCATTTTTTTTTCATGTTTCAAAAAAAAATGTAGGCCCGGGCCAGCTATGCCTAATAGCAGCTACGCCCCTGAGATATATGGTAATGCATTACAGTCAACGCTGAATTGAGACATCAAACTAAATAGTTCTTCTTTGAATGATCGAGCTTATACCAAGTTTTTATTTTAATCAGACATAATAATCATGGGGATATTGTTTTTGTGTGTTTTTAAACAGTAAACCAGTCAGTTCCTTGAGGTGGTTGGTGGACCTCCATTATATGGATTAAATACATGTAAATAAAAACGAGCATTTAACAGATTTTCGAAAAACCAACGTGTACGTTTGACTTGCGTTGTTTATTCTACGAAAAATATTTTGTTGATGGTTGTTAGTAGTGATGTGTTGTTGTTGTTGTTGTTGATGGTTATGGTGGTGGTAATGGTGTTGGAAGTTGTTATTGCTGCTGGTGGTAGTTGTTTTGTTTTGTTTGTTCCTGTGTGTTTGTTTTTTTGCCTGGGAGTTTGTTTTGTAATTTTTGATGGTTGCTTTTGTTGGAGGGAATGTTTAGGTAGTCGATTAAGCGCGGGAAAGGGGTCCGATTGTACAATTATGGATATATTCTACACGCTATCGTTAACACAATGGCATGAACTCGTGCAAATGTAAATTGTCCTCAGTGAAATAAAAAATGGAATTGTCTTTTATTTGAACTGATTCACTTTTCAAAAACGATTTAATTATTTGCAGTGGACATTTAATGGATTGATTTAAAAAAAATGTCGTAGATATGTCGTTGGTATACGATCTGTGTTTAAGCACCAATAAAACGTTAAATACGTAATAGGTATGACTACTAATTGCATTTTTAATTGTTTTGACTTATTTGAATCTCAAAACTTCTGTTAAAATCAGTAAATAAGATATGCGCTAGATAGCCGGACTTGCAAGACAACATCAGGCACATTGAAACAGGAGATGACTGTACTCACTGTCCACCGCCGAAATTCTGGGCATAATACCCCTCCGCCTCTTCCTGGCTCATGCCCCCGATGGTCATATCAACCCGACGGGTGGTCGTGTACTCAGTGATCACTTCGTCACCGCCGCTTCGGCCTCGATCCATGGAGCTGAAATGTGCATCACACATGTGATAGGAATTATAATTACATATATATTAGATAAATCAAGAGCTGCGTGTCCATAGTTCTGCAAGATGCAATTAACAACAGAATAAATTATAGAACGCCATAGCTGTCTTACGTTGTCACATTTCTTTCCGTCTTCTTTAGAAGGTGTCTTATTATGTCAAACCGTCGTGATATCTTGTCAATATGTGGTGTTGACTTGTGAAAATACAGTCTTATTATGTCAAACAGTCGTGTTATCATGTTCAAATGTGGTGCTGACTTGTCAAAATACAGTCCTTTATGTCAAACCGTCGTATTATCTTGTCTAAATTGGATGTTGACTTGTCAAAATACAGTCCTATTATGTCAAACCGTCGTGTTATCTTGTCCAAATGTGCTATTGACTTGTCAAACCGTCTTGTTAACTTGTCCAAATGTGGTGTTGACTTGTCAAAACACAGTCTTAGTATGTCAAATAGTCCTGTTTTTTTGTCAAAATATTGTGTTTACTTGTTTAAACACAGTCTTATAATGTCAATTAGTAGTGTTATCTTGTTAAAATGTGTAATGATTTGTCGAGACACTGTCTTATTATGTCAAATTCAGTGATGTCGTTCACCTCGGTGATGTTGTTCACTTTCATGATGTTCGTTTCTGTATTTTTGACCAAAATATAGTGGTTTACAACCACTTCCTGTGACAAAATGGCTGAGAGCAGTCCAACCGAAATCGAACAGATTTTGTCAAATGCCGTTTGCATGGCTTTTTTGGAGAGATTGAATGTTTGACATAATAAGACTATAATTTTACAAGTCAACAACACATTTGGACAAGAAAACACGACGATTTGACATAATAGGAATGTATTTTGACAAGTCAGCACCAAATTTGAACATGATAACACGACTGTTTGACATAAAAGGACTGTATTTTGACAAGTCAGCACCAGATTTTGACAAGATAACACGACTGTTTGACATAATAAGACTGTATTTTGACAAGTCAAAATCACATTTGGACAAGATACCACGACTGTTTAAATACGACGGTTTGACATTAAGGACTGTATTTTGACAAGTCAGCACCAGATTTTGACAAGATAACATGACTGTTTGACATAATAAGACTGTATTTTGACAAGTCAGCACCAGATTTGAACAAGATAACACGACTGTTTGACATAATGGGACTGTATTTTGACAAGCCAGCACCAGATTTGGACAAGATAACACGAAGGTTCGACATAATAGGAATGTATTTTGACAACTCAGCACCAGATTTGGACAAGATAACACGACTGTTTGACATAATAGGACTGTGTTTTGACAAGTCAACGTCACATTTGGACAAGATAACACGACGGTACGACATAATAGGACTGTTTTTTGACAAATCAGTACTAGATTTGGACAAGATAACACGACTGTTTGACATAATAAGACCGTATTTTGACAAGTGAACATCACATTTGGACAAGATAACACGACAGTTCGACATAATAGGACTGTATTTTGACAAGTCAGCACATGATTTTGACAAAATAACACGACTGTTTGACATAATATGACCTTGTTTTGACAAGTCAACGTCACATTTGGACAAGATAACACGACGGTTTGACATAATAAAACTGTATTTTGACAAGTCAACATCACATTTGGGAAAGATAACACGACGGTTCGACATAATAAGACTGTATTTTGACAAGTTAGCACAAGATTTTGACAAGATAACACTACTGTTTGACATAATAGGACTGTGTTTTGACAAGTCAGCACCAGATTTGGACAAAATAACACGACAGTTTGATATAATAGGACTGTGTTTTGACAAGTCAACATCACATTTGGACAAGATGACTGTTTGACATAATAAGACTGTGTTTTGACAAGTCAGCACCACATTCAGACAAGATAACACGACGGGTTGACATAATAAGACTGTGTTTTGACAATTCATCATCACATTTGGACAATATAGCACGACGGTATAACGTAATAAGACTGTGTTTAGACAAGTCAGCACCACATTCAGACAAGATAACATGACGGTTTGACATAATACGACACTGTTTTGACAAGACAACATCAAATATGGACAAGATATCACGACGGTTTTGACATAGTAAGACACCTTCAAAAGAAGACAGAAAGAAATGTAACAACGTAGACAGCTATGGCGTTCCATAATAAATGGTGGCATTACGACAAGTTGTACGCAAGAAATGCGTGCATTTTTGTTTATCTTTGTTTCTTGGTTAATATACATCCGTGCTCGTAATGCATAGGCTGATATACAATAATTGAAGCCCCCAAATGTCACATGAGACTATTTAATGTACCTGATAAATTTTACTTAAGAATACCACCCTATGCTGCCGTGATTACTTACGTGTAGGCGGCGCCACCACCGGAACCGGAACCACCCGCCATGGCCTCCCCACTGGCGTACGTGACGATGCCAGACTGCTCTGCTAACTCCTCGCCCCCCATACGGCCATTTCCACCTCGCAAACCAGCGTCTATTTCATCCCTATGTGTGTATTAGTGCGGTCAGACAACATCATGAAAAAACAACATGTGAAGCTGTTTTTTTATTTCGGCTTACTGACTTGACTCTTCATTAAATTTTAAGAAGGATTATAAACAGCAAAAACATATTATAATTGGACAAAATAAACTACACAAAACACGGATCTGTATTATTAAATGTACTAACGGCTGAAATAGTGCTTAAAAGGGGCATACTGTCAAAGTAGAATCGAAAGTCTACACTACCAACGCTTTATATAATGTATTTCGTCTCAATGTAAGATATATGCTAGAAACTCAAAGGAGAATATAAATACTTCTCTACGTGTAATTTTTAAGAACATTTTCCAACGGTATTCTAAAATAAATAACGATTATCTCGTACTTAAGTTTCTAATCTCAAAGTAGAATCTCAAATAATAAGCGCGAATCAAGACGGAGAAGCTTGACTTTCAACTGTTAATATTGAAAGAAAACTAGAAGTAGATTCCTGAAGCATTCTTGTGAATCATGACAGATAATTTCAAAGTAGGAACTTTTACTATGATATCAAAACCAACTTAGACTATAATCTCAGAACCGGAAGTACCTAGACACGTCTATTCCCTCCCATTCGCCATCTTGTTTGTCGAAATGTGAACTGAAAGTAGAAAAGAAAGGACTAATTCGTGATTTGTTCATGTATTGATTGCATCCAAAATACGCGTATTTTTCCTGCAACACAGAGGTTAACACTTTACGTGAGATTTTTGTTTCAAGTTTCATATGTACAATGCTCAATAATGCGTAATAAAAAGGTTGTGTTGATTTAGTTGTTTTAGTGTTGTTGTTGTTGTTTGCTAAATCAGTTTTAAAATATTGAAAATGTAAAACTGTTATAAAAGTGAAAAAAATAACGTTTTATGACTGTTTATTTCAAATTAATGAATATATGTCGAATCTATGTTTAATTAACCCATGTTTGACCTTATTAAACAACCAATTGCATGCTAGAGACATTGACCGCCATTAGCCCCGAATGAATAAATGATATCATTTCATTTACGGATATGACAAAAAAGACATGCGTTGCTTCCCTGCACCCATTTCGATGTAAGTGAGTACAGCTGATAGAATACATAAAATTTTCTGAAATTCCCACCATTTCGTGCAAATATTAATAAGACCATGGACCTATACAAACACTAGGTAAACAATGTATACATATGCGATAAGCTAAATCGCATTATTTTATATCGTGTTTATCATAAAGATGAACACGGTATAAAAGAGCATTTCTAGTTTTTAATTATAAAAATATGCTAAATGTTCCATTTTCAACTCTCATATTCGCAATTAGCCGATGATTGTTTACTTATATATTATTTTTGTTTCAAAATACGAAAGTATGTGAACAAAGCCTTCTCATGTTGTTGAGAAAGGTTACATTATACTAAATAATGTATCTATATCCTATAAAAATATCAACACGTTTTATTTGAAGACATGATTCTCTGTATGGGCACTTGCCATTACTTTATCTTCGAAAATGTTTGTGTGCATGTGGTAGGGGAAAATTGTTGTGTGCTAGAAAATCAATGGTTTGCTTTTAGGGTGGAGATAAATTGAGACCTTGACAGTTGGCGGGAAACTCGCATCAACTGGAGAGGAGCTGGTAAAAAGCTGGCAGTGAAACAGTGACCGTTGATTCGCGCCGAGTTCTTTCTGACAGACCGCATGACATATCTTTTATTGTTTAAATCAATTTGGCGTTGAATGCTCTGTTTAAAATAAGGTATGGCCATGAGGGTCTCTATGCCCAAGCGTTTGATTTTATATTTTTGTTAAAGTTATTGCTTTAACATTGAATTCGTTAAGGAAATCTTTTAGAATAAAGTGACCGAAACGCAAAATTGCGCAATTTAAACAGCAAACAAAAATAGAATTGTGTAAAAAAAAACGTAAACATAGATATGAAATAAACATTGTCATCGACCGAAAATGGCCGCGAGGTACGGGGAGGCTTTTAACGACTTGGCCAACTCGAAAGATTGTGTGCCGATTAAGCCGAACGCTGGTGAGACACTTTGTTTTTGGTACAACTCATTTGATGTTAATTAAGTGTATCCTTCTGGGCAAGAACGTAAGCGTGACTGAAACATACTGTGAATGACTAATTGAAAACGAACGAAGAAGTTTTGATGTAATCATAGACATTGGTTAAGCATGATTTGGAGTAAAAATAATACAAATGGGTGTGTTTAATTGTAAACTTTGGAACAGCGTGACTAAAATGTTTAATATTACATTAACAAAAATGAGTTGAAAAGATCATTTCATTTCAAATTTTAACATGGACATTATTTCAGTAAAATACCTTTTTATTTAATTTAACATATAACACTTATTCAGTATTTCTTAAATGTATTTCGACTCAAATTGACTTATGGGAGATAAATATTTAAAACATATATCGAGTTTTTAATTTGTGTTAGATTTTAACTTAAACAATATATTAAAATATATAGGTTGCATCCGTGTATCTTGATCTCAGATGACTTAAACAAGGAAACAATCTATGGAAAATGCCGATTATCGGTGCTGAATCATTCGAGATCAGTCGATGTATGAACGGAATAACCAAAAAGGATTTTTAACAACAAGAAGGATGATTCTGACTTACCCGTTCATCGAGTTGTCGACCCATGGACGCGGAAGTTTCATATCGCTGAAAAAAAACAACAAATAACTGAACAATGAGCTCTTTCTGAGATTGTTGAAAGTGGTATACAGACAAAGTGATACAAAAACAGTTTAAATGTATTTAAAACATACATGTTCTCTCTTCAATGCAAACATTTATCTAGGCACAATGACATACTGCTTTAACCGTTAAAAGTATGTACACAGATTGGAAATACAAAAATAACTTATATTACTTACCATTAATAAAAACACGAAATCTATGTCTTAAGAGACCATTAAAGAAAGACAGTATTTTTTCTATATTTCCGTTAACATTATTCAAATGCCCCTTTAAAAAATTTGCTGCCCCTTAAAACAGTTTGCTGATTGTGGCAAAAACGATGGTCTGGGGTGCTATTAAGTTACTTACACGCCGTACAGATTTTCGTAGTCCATTTTTTCGCCTTTTCCCAAACTGTTGCCATTCCAAAACTCGTGTTCAGATCTATAAATAGAACCACAATACCACATTAAGAGAAAGGCATTCAATGCCAATAAGTATAAATAAATACCAAAAAATATCAGCTTTACTCCAACATCAGTTCAAGTTTCGTGAATCCAGTCAGTTACTTAAAGGTCAAATGCCGATTTTATAACGAAAAATGATATTTTAGAAATATGTATAATCTAAAACGAGTGGAATCATCAAGAGCAATAGCAAAAAATATTATGATACTAAAAAACGATGATCTTGTTTTCCGTTAACCGCCGGGTATTTCTGCCACCTAGTGGACCTTAACATGGTGCATGATCAACGGGGTTCACTTGGGTTTACACACGGGTTGGGCAGAATGTAAAAACACCGTTAACCCATTTATGCTTAGAAAAGAGGCCTTGGCAATCAGCGTTGACCCAGATGAGACGCCGCATGATGCGGGGTCTCATCAGGTTCTGCGCTGTTTGCTTAAAGACATTTCTGTAAGAAATATTCTAAATATAGAAATAAATATACTAGACATCCATAATTTTGGAAATAAATTGATCCAATTTAGAAGGATGGGAGAGTCCACTAGGCATAAAAGGGTTAAATATTTAAACATGTTCTATTCAATCAAAACATTGAAAATGGAAATATTTTCATGAGCAAAGAATTGACAGTTATAAAACACCCACTTCACCTCATCATGTTACTTTGCCGTTGACTGGCGGCTGCGGCTGCTGCCTTTTTCTTCCCGGCGCCACAACAGCCCGACAATGGGCAGAGGCAGCACAAAATGGGAATCAACAAGAACAGGAAAGTTGCCAGTCCTATAAATAGAAACAAACTAAAACTAGAAATATGGCATTTCTAAATGAAAATCTATTAATTTTCTCGTATATGCTACAACCTCACAGTGGGCATCACTGGCAGTCCAGAATGGAAAGCAGAACAGGAAAGTTGTCAAGAAAGATGGCTTTCCCGCCACCACACGTCCGGACGATGGACTGAGGCAGCACAGAATGGGAATAAGTATGAACATTAAGTAATAAGCCTATTTACACTAAACTGGAGTTATTCCTCGTTGACGATGCTGCGAAGCAGCTCGTCTAAGTTATCATACCATAAACAAATTCTTCACAATCTCGACCTATGTAAAAGACCGAGCCAGTCCGATTGAGATAGCTCGGTTTTTCTAATCGGCATACCTCGCTGATTATCATTGATAAAGGTATAGGAAGCTCAGCTATAAATAGGACAGCATATTCTGGGAAAAGATTTAATACTAGTTTGAAATTAATTTTAAATCAGTTATATTCGATTCATTATATGTGTATAGATCAATGAAACAACTATGCATTTTCTGTATTGTATTTGACATTTGTCATGATTCAGTAAATAAATTGCGAATTAAAACATGTATAATTAATTTTCAACGCGATCATGAGTGTAAAGAAAACGAATTATTTCGAACCTGCCATTTGTAAACGTTGTAGCGACTATGGTATATAAACAGCATTATAGCCATGTGAAATTTGTAAAACTCGCTCTCATGCGTGCTTTCTCATTTTGCATATTTAATAAACTTTTCAAACAGAAATTCCAGAGCCACATCAGTGCACATACTATGTTTGATAATTCATTCGTTTGTTGGATATTGTTTGCTGTTTTAAACACATATTAGGTCATATCGCGGAGATTTAGTTAACCTTACCATGTGTTCATGGGCGAACTCACTTATTCATGTGCCCATACCTACTTTCGGGAAACATCATGAACTTATTGCCGTACTTAACGAACAAACATGTCTAAGCTTATTGAATTAGAGAAAAAAAACAATAATCAAAAGAGAAAATCTACATGTTAATGCACACTGGGCATGTGAAATCACGTCCGTACACATAGCATCATTAACTTAGGGAAGGAAACAAGGAAATATAAAGTTTGGTATGATATAGATATACATGTGAAATTAAAGAGCATGGTGTAATTATAGAGCATGTCAAGTTTTGAATGTATATGCTGAAACATAATGTTATAACCCACAAACGTTTTACTGTAACATAAGTGGTACAGAAAATACAAGTCGAATATCTTTTTAAAGATATTTCTTGTTATATTTGATCGAGAATGTAACCCGCCTCCCAGTTTCGCTGAATGGATCAAGTTCCCCAGGGGTACTACATGTACTTCCCCGATCCCCCATTTTTGTTTCGTACCCTACATTTTTCGTACATTTTTCGTGCCCATTTTTTTTTTCGTACCCAAATTTTCGCTCGTACCCAAATTTGTGTTCGTACCCAAATTTTTTTCCTACCCAAATTATTTTTCGTAACAAAATCTTTTTTCGTACCCAATTGTTTGGGGCATAATATGTGTACCCAAAATTTTCGTACCCATTTTTTTTTCCTACCCAAACTTTTCGTACCCGCATACACAATTGTGTTGATGCTGATAAAAATAGATTCTTTTATATCAATCCTCTTCAAAAGGATCGTCACACCAGTACTGTCAGTACTTTGATTGACTGAGATCCCGTGAATAAAATAAGTTAACATTCTTAAAATAGCGTTTTACTTAGACCCACGTTTCGATCGGCGAACAACCAATCAGTAACCAGGACTTAAACTAAATCATCGACGGTAAATACGGTATTAAGTGTCAATTATTATAGAAACTTAAAAAAAAATCTATAACATCGGGGCTTGACAGATACTAGTCGTTTTAATAACCACGAAATGCATTTGATTTATATAAATTATATCGACTGTTGCGTAGTGACTATTTTGTCCGACTAGGAGGTCACGGGTTCAATACCTACTCTGGGAGCGTTTTCAACATTTTCTCAGGTAAAGGTTGAACCCAAAAAACGGACTAAGAGTGTCCATAAATGCCACAGGATTTCAATGCAATCAATGCAATCGAGCTAGCATTAAAACTTAAGCAAATGTTTTCCCCGGGGACAGTTGTAGCTTGCGCCCAAAAACATAAATATTATTACAAATATTGGCTTGAATTGTACATCAAGTACCGCATGTGCATTTGATATTTATGATTCTTATTTGTTCAAGAAATGCATATAAAGCAAGGAACCAAATGACTCGGCATTTGTCATATATGTAAACAATTTAAAGGGTAAACTAAAAATGTTTGCACGTGCGAACCCGTGAGAACACCAGCGAGGATGGCCGTTTCTTCCGGTGTGAGTCCCGGGATGGCGCCAGCACTAGCGGCGTAGACTTCCGGTCCCTTTTGTACTTCGTGAACGAATCCTGAGGGAGATAAAATACTAATTATACAGTGGGTATGTTTACGGTAAACGGGCCTATCTTTAAAATGCCCTTCCGATTTAATTCGATTTCCGATTTAATTCGATGTCCGTGTTGTTGTTTTGTGTCTATTGATTCGTTTAATTCATATTTTCCACCGACTTATTAACAGTGAAACTATTATTTAATATTTTTATTTGCGTTTTAAAAGAAGAATGTGTTACACAAAATCAATTATTCCTTTCAGTGCTTTGATTATTCTTACCG
The DNA here is from genome assembly GCF_020536995.1 of Dreissena polymorpha. Taxonomy (NCBI): domain Eukaryota; kingdom Metazoa; phylum Mollusca; class Bivalvia; order Myida; family Dreissenidae; genus Dreissena; species Dreissena polymorpha. The sequence goes on from NC_068364.1 coordinate 3,816,744, forward strand.
TATGTAATTGTAAATTAAATATACATTTTTATAAAATATATGTGCGCATTTCGATTTTACCCAAAACATTTTTGGTCATTTTTATTTTTTACCCATTGTATATTCATCATTAAGCTCATTTTAAATAGTTATTTTTTATAGCGTCGGGTCGAAAACCAAACATGTGTTTCTCTTATCTGGGTCAAACTAATTATTTTGACAGCTGACGGCAATGACTGCTGACTATAGCAAGAAGATCATATACTAAAAAAACATTTATAAATCCGAATTTTTTAAATACAAAACAGAATACATTGTTTAATACATGGAAATACCCTGTATTTAATCTCATCACGACCCTACATGAACTTGTTTCTATAGACTGGTTTCTTAATTTGCGCTTTAATTAAATAAACTTAGTCTCGTTCATTTTAGTGCATGTTGTGTTATCTTGAGCTTAATTGATTTGGTCTTAACTTTTAAAAATTGGAATTCAAACAAGTCTAAAATAAGAGCCCATTAGAAAAACATGAAAATTTATTTTAAGCACGTCGTTTCATTCATTATCACTGGAAAAATATCAAACAACGTTTTATTAAATGTTGTTCTGATCTATAGGTATAGGTCTTGGCTATTCCTTTTGATACTTATTGATTAACATTTGTAATTGGTCCAATGCAAGCATGTCGATTATTAAATAAAACATGACAAAACTTTTTCTATACATTTCGCAGTTAACAGCGCACACATGGAAGAACTATTTTATTGTATAACCGCTACAGGAACTACTTTTTCTCTAGATTGGTTTTATAAAAATCACAGCAAACATACCTACGCCCGCGGCACTACATTCACATCCGGGTTGCAGAACCCACTCAGCCGGGTTCTTCCCGAACAGCTTTTCCGGCGAGACGTAGAAATCTAGGAAATGAGAAAATTCGTGTGCGTGAATTGGTTATTTCCATGTAGCATCCGGTTCGAGAATTGTTCTTGGTTACGAAAAATCGGAGTTTTGGTTGATCCCCTACATAAAAAGCGGATCCAGTCTATTTACGCAAGAACACAGAGGTCGCAGGTTCGACCCGCCGCTCAACCCTCGTCTACTAATTCGTCGTTCGCATACGACCTTAAACCGAGGTGCACTGCACAATGGGCATTACAAAAGATTCGGGGTCGTGTCCGGAACGGGTCCTCGCATCATCTACTATTTCCCAAATAATAAGTATTCTGGGAACGATTGTCATACGGAAAATAAAAATGAAGTGCACCAATGTTGTGCAACGTGAACATTTATGGTTTTTTTAGACACAATTAACTATTGATTAAAATACCAAATTTTCAATGTAGCGTCATTTAACGGCTATTAAAAAATGATGTGAATACTTTCAAACACGAAGAACTAAACCCGAGATGTTCCAACGCCATGCATCAGAATGAAAGGGGGTGTTTTATTTGATACACACAGGTTATACACACTTTTTCGGATATGACTTGAGCACAACTGTCCTAAGAAAAACGATATGCTAGTACATGCATATTAATATGTTTTTCTTGGTATGGGGCGGATCTGCTTGCTTTGTTGGATAGTTTTACAACGATCACTTTGATATTGGGCTTTAGAAAGATCGTTTCTTACATTTATCCGTATTGAAGATGGGGTAAGTTATGACATTATGTATGCAGAACAACGAAGAAACGTCGTTTCAATTGAAAGAAATATTGAAATGGATGAATTCATCGTTTGAATAGTGTATTTGTAAGATCATACAACAAATTTAATTTTTTTGGTCGTCATCAGATGATTGTTCAATAGCTCTACCACGAAGGAACATGTTATCGCCGGAACATCAGTTCACTCAAGTACTTTATGCTTCTAACGTTACTAATATACAACGGGACATATACTGAGTGATGTAGTGACAACGGAATATATACAGGTGTGCGTGCATTTTGAAGTTTATTAGCGTCTTGTTCTGAGAAAATTGGGCTTAATGCATGTGCGTAAAGTGTCGTCCCAGATTACCCTGTGCTGTCCGCATAGGCTAATCAGGGACGACACTTTCCGCTTTTATGACATTCTTCGTTTAAATGAAGTATGTTCTTAGCAAAAATCCAATTTAGCCGGAAAGTGTCGTCCCAGATTAGCTTGTGCGGACTGAACAGGCTAATCTGGGACGACACTTTACGCACATGCATTATGCCCAGTTTTCTCAGAACACGACTCTCCGAGACAGAGGCTACATTATACGTGGACGCGGAGTGTTCCCCAGCTCTCCAACCCTATTAGCTTACTAGACTCATGCACGTTAGGACGAATTTTAAAGTATAGCTGCAATTTCAAGCTATTTCGTTGTGTGTGTAGAGGGGGGTGGGGGCGCAGGAGTACCCGGATGAAACCCCACTTGACCAGTATGATGACCACCAACCAAACTCACATGCTGCCGGGAACGGGAATAGAACCCGGGTCGCCTAGGTAAAATGCAAGTGTACAAACCACTGCGTTAGCCGGCAAATTTATCAAAGGGTGCAGTTCTTAAAGCAGGAAATGTCTCAATGTTGTCATAATAAATACACAATAACATAGTTGACATTTGCCTGCAGGAGTGGCTGCTGTTGCTGTGTTTGCATTTAAAACGTATCATACAATAAGCCAGACAAATCACGCCGGGTATGCGAATACTTCGTTGACGGATGGCACTTCACTAACAGAGAACAACAAAAGCCACGCGCGAGAGTAGACTTCTTCAGCTTTTTTGTATGTATGCTCTGTTTATTTGGTTTTTAGACACAGAACATTGTTTGGGTGATTAATGGTATAGCACTTCGGATTGCGAAGAAAGAAATTCGCGGAAAAACGGTGAATTATTAAAAAAACCGATAAAATTCCATCGATAATCAGCATGAATTGAATGATCAGTACATATTTTAACAAAATAAACATACTTGGAAATAAATCAAGAATGTGCTTACTATTCGAAATTAAAAGATCAATATATCCAGTAATGTTACAACATGTTACATTTTAGTTTACTAATGTATTTGAGAAAATTCAAATGTTTTAAGAGTCGCATGCACATTTTTCATCTGCACTTCGTTTACCGATCATCTAAAAAACAATGGCACTTCGTTTCCCGACATCTAGACACTTTTTTCCAGATATAACACACTCGTTTTTTGTGAATCAAACATGCAGAATTCGCTGTGGAATACTGTTAAAGTAAACAGGCAATAAATAAAAATGTATGTACTTAGTACGCAAAAAAAAACGAATTACCGAAACATGTTCTTATCCCTTTGAACTATGTTTATGATTTGGTATAAATGTGAAAGATAAATGTTAAACAAATTGGATAAGTCTAATGAGTAAAATCTATATGACCATATATTTTAAATTACGTTCTAAACGGTTGATCTAAAGTTTTATCTTTATGTCCAAATGAAGGTACTAAGGTAAACGAAAATAGCAAAAAAAAAAGAACGGGCGGGGTCGATTTAATCACACGACAGTGGTGTAAAAAGTTATGCATATCCGTCTTTGTTTTTAATATAAACACAACACATGCTGCATATGAAGTTGCATATAAGTGACACAATTATTTATTACAGGATGAGTGAATCGGAGCTTATGAATGCCGCCGACGGTTCGTTGTTGGACATTAGTTTAGAAGAAGAATTGTGTACCAGCGATTTCATTTTACCCGTGTGTCTTTAAACTCAACCAATACAGTGATTAAGGGTCAGGTAAATCGCACTTAGAGCAAACGTTAGCGTTGCGTAAAGGGAAGTGCTCCCTATAAGCAGGGCTCAACATTAAGGGAGTTTTACCATTCTCTTTTTAATTTTGTTGCTACGCATAAGTATCGTCTTGATGATGCGATTCAAATAAGCACAACCGACATAGGATTTTATGAAGAACAAATGTGTATTTGCCTCATAAAGACCCCTTCACTACCGTTCTCTAGAGCCCTGCTACAAGTAAAAATTAAACACGATTGTGTTGATCCGCATTATCCGTTGTATTTTCATTTCTCTGAATCTCAAGTTACCAATAAAAAACAAGTTCATTATGTACACATTTATTTAATAATAAATATTATCTTATTTGAAAATTGCAATTATAATAAACATAGTATAAATTAATAGTAATGTGACTTTTGAAAAATATATTTTCAAACTGTTTCGTATGAATAGCCATAATATAAATAAATGCATTTAAGGTAGAAGATAAAACTCAGTTATTAGAGTGCCCGCTTTTTTGAAAGTCTCCGTAATCTGAAGTGTCCTTTATCGGTAAACAAAGTGCCTGCAACTTTATGTATGCCACCTATTACAACATGCACTATCTTTGTTTATATTTCAGTGAATACTATCAAAATTTCAGTATTTGAAGCACAGTGATTACTCTACATGCTGGAATAGCAAACAATTTCTTGCAATAATTCTAAGTAGTTTTATTTTGTTAAAATGTTTACTGTTCATCCAGTTTATGCTGTTTTCCGATCGAATTATCTATTTTTTGGGCAAAACTGTACCATTCTTCCGTGAAATTGTGTATTCTCAATACAAAAGGATACACCATTTATCAACTCGACCATGTGTCTTGTCTTAAAAACTAATCTTTAGGGTATAACTTTAAATAAAACAGAGGAACTTACCTCTCGCGCGTGGCGTTTGTTGTTCTCTGTTAGTGAAGTGCCATCCGTCAACGAAGTATTCGCATACCCGGCGTGCAAATACGCAGTCCCGAACGTATCCCCCTCCCCCGCTCGCAAAAAACGACTATATTTTACCATTTAAAATCGATGCCTCGGTGTAAGCGTTGGAGCTTCAAAAACATTCCCATGTTTATTTTGTTAGCAGTAAATGCGTTTTAATACATGTATATAAATCAGATGATTGGTATCAATATAATTACATTTATGTTATTTTTTTAATTCGTATACAAGGTAAAATATACACAATTCAAAATAAAAACACTAGCACTGCTACGATAACTACAACAACTACTGCTACGACAAATAATAATGACAATAGTGACGATGATGATAATAATGATGATAATAATAATAACAATAATAATAATTATAATACTACTAATAATAAGCTTTAAACTTACTACTCATTTTCAACAAAACACTCGATTTCTTCCGAAAGAGAGACTTGAAAGAACCAACTTCCGAATGTTTATAACTGCACAGCTTCACAATCGAGATATAAACGCAGACGCAATTAAGTTTTTTTCCGAGCGTATGACGAACCAAACACGAACAAATACATGATTTCAGGGCTCAGGACAAAATTTATTGTTCATTTCAGACAATGACTTAGACGGTTTGGGGAAGGTGTGTTGCACGAAAAAGATCGCATCGCATTTTTCATTTAGTTTGCATCTTAACGCTGAAATGACCTATCTCAAACGCAAATACGACTTCAGTTAGATTATTTTTACCTGTTAAGATTGTGACAGTGACGTTGGTTGTAATGTTGTCGTAAATGGTACAAGGTTGTATACTGAGATACGTCAATTTTGAAATGAAGATTCGATCTATGTGATGACAGTTGTACAACCCGAGGGCTAAAAACAATACCAGTATGCTTAATTGCGCTCAACGCCTTGTAATTTATAATGGACGTACATTGACGGTGTTTTCAGCAACCGCGAGTTACTAAAGGCCCACTGTCTGCAACTGGAGGTAAAGGTATTTTTGTATTATAGTGTCACCCCTATTGAAAGGGCCAGCCAATTTGGCTTATGAGAAATCATCCGACCAGAACCCGCTGATAATATGCACACCTCCTCTTGGTAGTGAAGCTTCCCATAAAGTTTCATTGAATTCCGGTCATTAGTTGCTGAGAAATAGCCCGGACAAAAATTATGCACGGACGGACACACGGACGGACAGACGAAGCGGCGACTGTATGCTCCCCCCAAAATAAATTTTGGGGGAGCATAAAAAGTAGTTATGGTCCGTCACCGATGTTTAGAAACCACGTGTTGTTGACACATATCCAACATTCCCGAGCGTCAAAGCCGTCCACTTTCCTTCATTTTACGCAGTCACTATGAGTGCTACAAGTTTTGGAACAATAGTGTAGTGCTTGTGGAACGCCAGGCATTCGTTCTTTCCAGATAGACTAATTGACTGTTCTAATTGACACTGTTTGTAAAACTTATGTAATCCAACATGTTTTTGACATTAATTCTAAAAACCAGAACACATATGATTCTTTGATATCCGTTAAAATCAAGTTTATATAACCATGGCTTTATGGCTACACTCTAGGTCCCTGATAATTGTTACCATGAAGTTAATAAAGCCATTGATCTTCGTCCCAGGCACTGTGTTTAATAAAGTGCATCACATTTTGTGTGCGCTAAATTGGATTTAATAGCTCCATGCATCATGAGACTCTCGGAGTCCCTGTCTGGAGTAGAACCAATACTTGGTATCTTTTGGTGAGATCATGAGAATGAATCCACAGTAGAGATCAAACCCAAAACATATCGACCACTAATCACAAATCATATCAACTACGCAAAGTTAAATGAAGTTAATAGATCTTTAGTTTTCAAAATAATTATTCAATTAACTTAGCTTTTGGTATTATCAAGTGATTAGCGTTTTACAATTGGTTTACATATCATATAAATTTGTTTTTTAACATAAATATTAACAAGAGGGCCATGATGGCCCTGAATCGCTCACCTGACAAACCAAATACAATCCCAACCCAGATTTCATCAAGATAAACATTCCTACCAAATTTCATATAGATAAAAACTGTGACCTCTATTGTCTACACAAGGTTTTTCTATTATTTGACCCCAGGTGACCCAAATACAATCCCAACCCAGATTTCATCCAGATAAACATTCTGATCAAATTTTATAAAGATTGGATGAAAACTGTGACCTCTATTGTCTATACAAGGTTTTTCTATAATTTGACCTAATGACCTAGTTTTTGACCTAGTGTTTGACCCCAGATGACCCAAATACAAGCCCAACCCAGATTTCATTAAGATAAACATTCTGACCAAATTTCATAAAGATTGGATGAAAAATGCGACCTATATAGTCTACACTAGGTTTTTCTATTATTTGACCTAGTTTTTTACCTAGTGACCTAGTTTTTGATCCCAGATGACCCAATTACAATCCCAACCCAGATTTTATCAAGATAAACATTCTGACCAAATTTCATAAAGATTGGATGAAAACTGTGCCCTCTACTGTCTACACAAACAAATTGTTGACGGACGCACACACGCACACACACAACGGACGCCGGACATTACACGGTCACATAAGCTCACCATGTCACTTCGTGACAGGTGAGCTAAAAACACAAGAAAACACCATAAGTATATAAAATTTTATTATTTATTCTCCACAAAATGTTTTCGTGGAAAACAGACACAAGTACATTTAATATCCAATGGCTCATCCAGCATAGTTCTAACAGCACATATATACCGCAATGTTCCACACCTTTGTTAGAGATTCAGTCACACAGTTTGTGGTGGGACACTTATGATTTAAGTCAATTTTAGGAATTCAGAGAATATGATTATGTACATCTGTTTTGTTTGGATGCCAAAAGTTTGTCTTTCTTACTTCTTACAAATTAAATACAAATATTTATCACATCCCAGAACTGTGTAACTAACCCTTTAAACAAATATTTATTACAAAAAAAGGCCCATGTATGGACCGAAAACAGCTAAATATGAACAGATGATGAATGTTATGTTTCTCACAAATATCAGTGTATTACAACCTAATTCAAAAGTGTAATGCAACCCTACCTAACACTCATGGAATATTTACATTTACATACAAATATATATTGTTAACCATTTATTATTTCAAAGCAAACTTAAACAAGAAATGTGTTTGTCAGAAACACTATGTCCCCTTCTGCACCGCTTTTAAGCTATATATTTGACCTTTGACCTTGAAGGATGACCTTGACATTTCACCACCCAAAATGTGCAGCTCCATGAGATACACATGCATGCCAAATATCAAGTTGCTATCTTCAATATAGCAAAAGTTATTGCAAAATGTTAAAGTTTGACGCAAGTACACAAACACACAAACAAACCAACAGACCGGGAAAAAACAATATGTCCCCAACTATAGTGGTGGGGGACATAAAAATCATGATGTATTTTACTTAAAATTACATTATGTAATTTCTCCGTCTTTACCTGTGTTTCATATGTGCTGTCATTTTTTCTGTTGTATTTATAAATTATATGTAAAAATACAAATCAGTCCCTCTACTTTTTTGTTTTGCATCCATTTTATCCATATACATGTATGTACTGAAATACTGGAGGAATGTTAAAAATGGCAACTACACAAAAAAGAAATCTGAAAAAAAACAACAACATAACTTCAGAATTAGTTGTTGAGTTATATATTTTTCTGTTCTTATTAATCATTTTTGCACAAAAAAGCATGTCTAATTAAGACTATTGTCAATCAATATAAGTCCCCTACCGGCTCCACCATTGTCAGACATTTCACCATTTTCAGATTTTTTTATATATTTGTTGCCATAGCAACCAGAATTTTTGACGTAGGAACAAAATGAAAGGACGTGCATAATGTCCATATTGCCATATATCCATGTTTCAAGTTTCATGAAAAAATATTAAGAACTTTAAAAGTTATCGCAGGATCCAGAAAACCACCATTTTCAGGAGTATTTCTAGTCTATTTGTTGCCATAGCAACCAGAATTCTTGACGTAGGAACGAAATGAAATGACGCGCATTCTCTCCATATTGCCATCTATCCATGTTTAAAGTTTCATGAAAAAATATGAAGAACTTTTAAAGTTATCGCAGGATCCAGAAAAGTGTGACGGACTGACAGACTGACTGACACACGGAGCGCAAACCATAAGTCCCCTTCGGTGAAACCAGTAGGGGACTAAAAAAGAATGTCTCTCTACTTAAATACAAAATCTTTTCTGACTTTCAAACTGCACAAACATAAGCGTGATGATAATTCTACTGCATGTATTAACTATTTCCTACAATTTACAAAACAAGTAAAAATGACACAATACATTTTTCATCAACTTACTACCGTTTTGTCATGGCAACTGTTTCACAAAGCAAAAAACAACAACACAAATTACAATAAGTTACAGCACATATAAGCCTTAAATAAGCTCAGATTTTTTTTAGTATCTGGATACCGCAAGAAAATCTGCACAGGGTCCCACCAAACTTCTCGGACATTTTTGGAAGAAATAAAAAAAATATTACCATTTCACAATATGAGAAATACAGAGAAATTCCTTACTTATCATCCCATTATCAAAATTTTAACAACTTTAAATTTATGATACATGTTCCATATAGTTATTTACATAACAATATTTCTGTGGTTTGAAAAAGATCTAATCTGTAAGGAAGATGAAATTTAATGTTTTCTTATACACACCCAGTATATTTAATAAAATATTTAATTCTTTCAAAATATATTTTTTCTGTAAACAAAATTTGAGTAGAGGAATCCTAAAAAAATTAAGATTAACAAACTCTGGTCTAACTAAAGAAAGATTTAAGCAAAAAACATTTTTAAAAATGCAGGCGTAAATAACAATTTTCTAATAAGACAACGATTAATAGTATTCTGTGGATATGTAACACAATGTAAATGTGTAAAAGCTTCAGAATGCAGTCTAGGTGGAAAGTTTCGTCCCTGATTAGCCTGTGCTACCAGTAACTCCATAGGTAAGTGTTGGACAACACTGTAGGCACATGCATTACACCTATTTTTCACACAATAAGGCTGGTATTCAATTATGGAACTTTTCACATTTGAAAGGATGGACAGGAAAATTACTCGATGCCTCTCGCATCCTGATTACGTGGGCTACAAAAGAGTTCCAATACACAGATTTTTTCTGTTGCCTTATTGATAGTTAGTAGCTTATTCAGTAAAATGGCCTTTAAAATGGTTACTAAATAAATATATGTACACATTCAAATACATATTTAACATTGAAAATTCCTTCCTAATAAAAGCATGGTTTTTGACTAATTTTTTAGTCTTTTTTTTAAATCTTGACTTAATTTTTATCAAATTCCATAAAAAAAAACCTTTGAAAATTGTTATATAACATTTACAGACCACATTAAATATACCTACAATCACTTGCAACACATATTGTATCAATGCATTCATTCATATTTTATTCTGTAAAAACAACAAAATAATATATACAAATAAAATTTCAACTTTTCGTGTTTTTTTTTATATTAAAATGTCAAAATGAAAATTATTAACAGTGCAGAAAAAATATTTACACAAGATGATTGGTGATAATATATATAATAACAAAAACATATATTACTCAAAATAAAAAATGATATTTTAATGACCCACACAACAAATTTATATGTATCTCACTTCAAAATTTAAAACAATATTATATTTTGGCATGTAAAGTGAGGCTTATAAATTAAATTACCCAAATTATATACCATATAAAGCATTTTTCTTAAAAAGGGCTGTTGGAAAAAATGGAAAAAAATAATCCTCAAGTGTTTGTAACTGACGAGGAGAACATTTTTAATCCACAGCTTTATTCACATTTCTGCAACTTCTTCGAAGTTCAATCATGCGAAAACTTAATAAACACATTTTCTGCATTTTTTATTTAGTAAATAGTTATTTTGCTTAGTACTGATTTACAAAATACACAATATTCAAAGATATATATGGTTTTGGGAAAGCTGGTTTATTTGGTTTTGATTGCATCTTAAACTGTGATTTATTTATTTCAGTCTGACTAAAGCTTGTATATAACAAAATTAATGACAAATTACATAATTTATTTACAACCAATGGCACACATCCAGCAATTACGTTTAATGGAAGAACTAGTATAGCACGATTTATTTACAAACATTTTGGTTAAGGTAAAAACTTAAAAATCTTTATCCAACTTTAAAACGTTTATTTAATCTATGTTCTTTTAGCACATTAATTTGACTCCAGCATGGGTTTTCTATAATTCAAACTCAAATGATAAAACTATTTTGTATAAACAAAACATGTAAAAATAAAAGTAAAGGTTACACACAACTATTCTACTAAAGTCAAGGAAATGTTAGAAATCTCTATTCTGTTAAGTTAGCCCAGACGTTTACATGTGACAAAACACAAACTATACGATATCAGACTCATGTATGTGGCTATAAACACCTAAAGGCAAATGACATAAAACCTTCATACAACTTTTTAAAATTAATGTATACACCCTGTGTTGAATATGAAATAATCAGATATTATTAAATATTTAAAGATAAACAAAACATTCATTCATACACTAAGGGAGGCATTTACATTACATTTAAAACAAACAAAATTGGTACACAGATTTTGGTTGACTTCAAAAATGAAACAAATTCATGAAACTATCATGGTTCCCAAAACACAACATAATTGTATAACATTCTAGCTTGCAGTAAAAATACAACTGAACAACATTTTGTTCTATTCTTAATGACCAGTATTAGTCATTTTAACAACTTAATATTTTCATTTTTGTCTTTGCTCTTCTATGCACCAATTTTCATTTTTGGTTCTTTTTAAGTTTACCATCACAACTTTCTCCTTATTTCATTTTCTTTCCCCTCTATTGTGCTCAATTTAACTTTGAGTTCCACCCAGTTTCCTGTCCACAATCTTTAATGTACATAATTCTTGAGATCTTGAAGCTCACCTAACTCAAAACAAGTACTTTATCGTAATTTTATAAATCCACAGAGACAACAAACTGTCAATCCTTAATTCTAAAACAACACACACCTCCAGGCATTTATATGCATTTCTATCATTACTTCCCAATTTCTAACATTAACATTGCTTCCACCAACATAACAATTAATAGTTTCATGATCCCCTGCAAACCCACATCTTTTATAAAACAATATATCTACCTTTATTATTTTCTGACTTACTTTCCACCACTTATCCAGGTTTCCAATTCGTTTATTCAGCCCGTGTTTGTACCATGCAGTACAGTCAGTACAGTAAATATGCATATCTTTATTTTAACTCTTCCACCACCATCAAATGTTTGCTCACAGATTTCAACCTAATTTTATATTCCTTGACCATTCACATCAATATTTTTTGTTTCATTTGCAGACACAAAACTTAAATTTTCTTCTCGGATGCATAAACCCAATATTCATTATTTGGAAGTCCATTCTTCCTTTGCCTAAAATAATTGTTCCTCAAAACAAATAATGCAATATCCAATACTGAGACAAAACACTTGTTTAAATCACCAGACTGCTAAATTTCAACAGAGAGAACCACAATTTTTATAACTTTAATCATAGTCTCAATGAAGGAATCGTTTGCACTATTTTTGAGGTGGGTGGGGTAAAGAATTGTGTATCATGACTGTTCCTGTTTGAGACTGCATGCTATGAATCCCATTTCGCTGGCCCCTCGACGATCTACTACCACCAACCTCCTGGTTTATTACCATCCTGCGGTTGACACTGGAAGAGAAATAAATATGTCATATTGATACTAAAGAGTACATTATAGTTAACCCATGTATGCCTAGCGTCTAGAAAAAAGGCCTTGGCAAACAGCGTTGACCCAGATGAGACACCGCATGATGTGGCGTCTCATCAGGGTCTGCGCTGTTTGCTTCAAGGAATTTCTGTAAGAAATATTCTAAATATAGAAATAAATATACTAGACATCTCTAATTTTGAAAAAAATTGATCCAATTTAGAAGGATGGGAGAGTCCACTAGGCATAAATGGGTTAAACAAACACGATACATTAGTGATTGTAAGGCAGTGATATTACACCAATAAATTACCATCACTTTAAGAAACATGTATAGTCTGGTATTTGTAATTATTGAATATCCATACACATATTAAATGATGCACACCATCCCAAAGTTAACTATTTTCTTACCATTGGCCCCGTCAGTTTGTAAGCTTATTACCTCATTTCAACTCCTCACAGCTTATAATCTCCCACGTTCATATCTTACAAATGTTATGTTCCTCTCCCTAAGAATGCGCATACCCCACCAAGAATTCCCCATCATATGGTTACCAATATCCCTCACAAAGTAGGACTATTTTTCCAGCCAAAAGCTCCTTCCTAAAATAATACAATTCCTCTAACAAAGAACCCATTTTCCCAGCAATACTCCCCCTTTATAAAGTTTTCAATACCATCCTTATAAACAATGCCCATTACAAACTCTATTTCCAACATTTGCCTTCATTAAGTTAACAATCTGAAAAACAACAAGAGATGTGTTTGTCAGAAACATAATGCCCCATACTGCGCCGCTTAGAATTATTTTTATTTTACTTTATTATACCCCTTTAAAAAATATTACTTCCCTTGTGAAAATGATCTGTACCTGCCAAATGATATGAAATAGAAATTATCTCCCTTTAAAGCATGTTAATTCCCTTGGATTTAGTTTTTTGACCTTGAAGGATGACCTTGACCTTTCACCACTCAAAATGTGCAGCTCCACGAAATACACATGCATGCCAAATATCAAGTTGCTATCTTCAATATTGCAAAATTAATGGCCAATCTTAACGTTTTCGGACGGACGCACAGACTGACAGACGGACCGACAGTTCAACTGCTATATGCCACCCTACTGGGGGCATAAAAACCCATAAAAAGCTTACACTTCCCGTTAAAAAAATTACCATATACACCCTCTCAAAACATTCCTTAGTATTCAAACTCTTCCTCACAGAGTTTTTTTCCACCATTCCTCTTACAATATTATTAAAATGCCTCAAACACAAAATGTGCCCCCCCCCCCTCCCTCAACACACACTTGGGCTTCATATTTCCCTCCCCATCCTCCAACTTACAGTCCACACAGGCTAATCAGGGAAAAAACACTTTCCGCTTACACTAGATTTTTAATAAAGATACCATATTAACCCTTTGCATTCTGGGAAATTTGTCGTCTGCTAAAATGTTGTCTGCTAAATTTCTAAAATTAGCATTTTCTTCGATTTTTTTATCAAAGAATACTATCAGAATAGCAAACAGTTTGGATCCTGATGAGACGCCACGTTCTGTGGCGTCTCATCTGGATCCAAACTGTTTGCACAGGCCTTCAAAATTCTGTTCCCGCACTGAGAGTTAAAACAAAAAATTCCATAAAAGCGATAGTTGGCCGGTGTGGATTGCAAAGGCATATCTGGGACGACACTTTATGAACATGCAATGAGCCCAGTACTCTAAAAACGACGCTCATATTTCCCTGACCTTGGGCCCCATATTCCCCTGCTGTAAATCTTCAGCGTTGACATTCATTGGTCGCCCTGGGAGATCATCTGCCTTCTCTTCCTCCCTCCTCTTCAAACAAGCTGCCTTCGGGTTCAGGTTTCGTTCTGAAGCAGATGAACCAATGAAAATTAGTTCAACGTTGAATGAAATAAATATCAGTGAATGAAAATAGGCTATGTATGTCAATCTTGAATTTCATTGGATTGTAGATGAAATTAAGGATAAGCAAGTACATTTTGATTTTGCCTAGCAAGGCATTGATAAAGCAAACTAGAGCTTTGTCACAGACATGACTAATACCCCCACATGCCGCATTGACACATAATATTTTGCATGTCGTCTTCACAAAAAAACAGCGGACACTGTGCTCAATTTTTAAAACGCACTAAGTGACCGCTTGACCTAGTTTTTGACCCAGAAAGGCCCATGTTCTAACTTGGCCTTAAGATCATCTCCATAAAACTTCTGACCAAGTTTGGTTAAGATCAGATGAAAACTACTTGAATAAGAGAGAGGACACCATGCTGAATGTTAAAAAACGCACTAAGTGACCCTGTGACCTAGTTTTTGACCCAGCAAGGCCCATGTTCGAATTTGGCCTAGACATCATGTAGATACAACTTCTGACCAGTTTTGGTGAAGATCGGATGAAAACTACTTGAATTAGAGAGCGGACAACATGCTGAATGTTTAAAACGCACTAAGTGACCCCGTGACCTAGTTTTTGACCTGGCAAGGCCCATGTTTGAACTTGGCCTAGACATCAACTAGATACAACTTCTGACCAAGTTTGGTAGAGATCAGATGAAAACTACTTGTATTAGAGAGCGGACAACATGCTGAATGTTTAAAACACACTAAGTGACCCCGTGACCTAGTTTTTGACCCAGCAAGGCCCATGTTCGAACTTGGCCTAGAAATCACTTCTGACCAAGTTTGGTGAAGATCGGATGAAAACTACTTGAATTAAAGAGCGGACACTTAATACCGACAGACAGACCGACAGACAAGTTCACTCCTATATACCCCCCTAAACTTCGTTTGTGGGGGTATAATAAAAATTGGTTTTGCCAGTCATCATAGAATTTCATTTGCTGGTACATGTTTCTCAATAAAAATTAGTTAAACATTGCATGAAATACACAACAGCTAATGGACATTAGCTTTACAATCCATTGCTTGGAAGATATCTGGCAATATAAATGAGCTTTAGATTTCATAGAAAAGAAGGCATCAGCCAAAGAACATTTTGCAAGAATATATATTATGTGGATCATGCTTATTTTGAGTTGCAGAACAGTAAATGTCAGCAATTTTAAGTACTGGTGCTTAAAAAGCCAACATGTTTTCACAGAACAAAAACATCATTGTTTATTTGAAGAACAAGAGTAACTACCCAATTATTTCATAATAGAAATTGACATTGTATTACATGTACAGCAATTATTATGCTGATGTTATCATGACCAAACATCATTTAATGTGATTTCATTACACAATATTGGTATATATGACAGTTTTGGAACCATTTTTTCTTGTTGTTTATTGTCAATTCAACAATAACAATTATGTATGTGTAATGTTATTTTTTGTATGAGGTAAAGGACAAGATCCATAATCCTGACCAAATTTTCTGACAACACAAGATGTTTTGATATTTAAAAACCATTTTACCGGACATTTTTGGACAACACAATTTGTCTAGATTATATTTTTTTGGACAAGCCTGTTATTTCGGACAGTATTATCAGACACAACCAGCAGTCCGGGTGAAGTTTTTAGACGGAATGTGTTTTCTTCAGCAATGTCACACATGTGACAGTCTTACCTGTGACAGACTGATTATTGCATTCTGAAAACTTTGAAAACAACATTAGCTCTTCTTCCATTTCAGATATAATACAACATAATTATTACCGCTATTGACAGCCCAAATGGTCAATCAATCTTTTTGGTAAATAAGTCAATATTTCATTAGATGCTATAATCCTTACTTACTAATGGACTATCCTTCATTTCTAAACATTTTGTTACATATTCTTATTAGAATTGTTAACCCTTTGCATGCTGGGTAATTTGTCTTCTGCTAAAATGTCGTCTGCTGAATTTCTAAAATTAGCATTTTCTTCGATTTTTTTCAAAGAATACTATCAGAATAGCAAACAGTTTGGATCCTGATGAGACGCCACGTTCTGTGGCGTCTCATCAGGAGCCAAACTGTTTGCAAAGGCCTTCAAAATTCGGTTCCCGCTCTGAAAGGGTTAAAATGAGTGCTATTCAAAGGGTTAAATGCCTTCATTTTAAATGATTAATCATAAACTATATGGAATATCTGGAATATGCAGTTAATTGATAAAATGTCAAGCATCAGTGAAAATGTTGCTCCAAATCCAACATAAAATGATAAAAACCTCGAATTAAAATGTCAATTATATCCACCATAAAGATAATCTTTTATCCACAAATAAACCTTAAGTATATACTGTACAACACAAATGTTTATTTCCTAAGATGCTTTGGATACACACAAAAAATCCATAGTAACATATATTGCAAAACTATAAAAAAAATCCCTTCTATCAAAATGTATAACTTGACAAAAATATTAGTAAAGCACAAGGCAAACAGAGAATGTTAAAATAAGCACAAGACAAGTAGCTGCGTTAAATAAATGCGTACCAGTATGTCCCAAGTTGAAGCCATGTAAGTATTTGATTCAGTTGGTCCATCTGACGGTCAATGTCAAGGTCTAACTGAGGTAAGGTGACGTGCGTGTGTTGACATCGTCCAAAGATAGCATGCATGCGGTATTGTTATAACATCAAAGCTTTGTAGCAAGCAGTATTAATGAAAACTAAAAGCGTTTTTTTGGTTTAACCCGTTACCACTTAGATACGTATTTTAACGCATTTGTAGTCCCTTAGATAGTTAAATTTAATTTAAGACCTTTCTTACTAGATTCTTGTTTTACAGGCTTCATTTCCAACCCTTAGATACTGATGAGTAGCAAACAGAATAAAACCTGAACAGATCGCTTGCACATAGCCATTTTCACTTTGCTTTTAAGTGGGAAAGGGTTAATGTAGGCTAAAAGCCTCGTTTGGGTTTAAAAACAGTAACTGAATCAGATTTAGTCTCTCCGCCTGATTAAGTCCACAAGAGGTCATTGTCAAGGTCATAAGTCAGCTGATGTGGGTGCCTTGCTTGTGTTAAAAGATATAATCAATTACAGTATCCATGCTTTGTATGAATCATTATTGATGTAATTACAAAATGTGTCATTTTGCGTTATCCTCCTAACCGGTATACCAAAACACATGAACTAATGAAAGAGCAAACTAATAACTGTAAGTCTACAGGTATCTAATCTTCGATTTTCAGTAAAAAGCATTTATGCTTTTAAATGTGCTTGAATGTGTAAAACAACAAGATGAAAAGCATTAAAAACAGACATAGAGGTTAAAAACATGTTCATAATATGTCTTAAAATTACCCCAAATAACACTCCTTTAATGCTTATTTGCAAAATTAAAATGCATGTTAGTGCACACGACAAAATGATGAAAATCATGTCCAAAATAGCAAAAAAAGAAAAGAAGTTAAAACCATTAAAATATTTCACAAATTAATTGCACATGAACTTTATCTGAGCCTATATCAATTTTTTTTTGGTCAAAACGCACATAAGAAAATATTATTGAACTCATCATTTCCCATCCTTTTTAATCCATCAAAGTTAAGGTATAAAGCATGTTACTGTGCACAACAAAAAAGACAAAAAAGAAAAGTAAAAAACCATTCAGACACATTCTAGAAAAAATTCATCACACATAGCTCGTTTAATTTTCGCGCTCATCCCCAATCTCCGAGGGATACGCACCTCTGACTTGAGCTTCGAGGGTCGTTATTACATTTACGGCTTGTTGCAAAACCATCAACTTAGTCAGTGGCTGCGTCGTTCCACAATGCATTGTAACCATACTTCCTAGCTCTTTAAAAGCCTCGTTAATATCCCGTACCCGCACTCTGTAAAAACAGAAAACGACAAAGATGTCGAAATAAAAACGGGTCGTAACAACAGCAAAACGGGGCCTCTACCCCGAGCACTAAACACACCTCTAACTTGCGACTCTAATGTGGTTATCACGTTGACAGCCTCCTGTAGCATCATCAATTTCGTTAGCGGTTGGTTGTGGCCCATGTGCATCGTAACCATGGCGCCCAGCTCTTTGAAGGCTTCGTTGATGTCGCGGACACGCACTCTATAAATGATTGGTCAAACAGATATTGCATGCAGGTTTCATGGTTTTGGTTTCTACCCAGGCTTCAAAATTTTATGGAACAAGAGCTGTGTTTGTGAAACACAATACCCCCTACTGTGCTGCTTTGAAGCCATATATTTGACCTTGAAGGATGACCTTGACCTTTCACCACTCAAAATGTGCAGCTCCACGAGATACACATGCATGCCAAATATCAAGTTGCTATCATCAATATTGCAAAAGTTATGACCAAGCTTAAAGTTTTGGTACAGACACAAACATTCAATGACAGACAGACACAAACAATGACAGACAGACACATACAATGATAGACAGACAGGCCAAAAACAAAATACCCCCGTTCATTCGATCCGGGGGCATAAAAATAATTTTATTAAAAATACTGGTATTCTTTCTAGTCATACCAATTTCACCCAGGAGTGTTGGCTGTAATATTGGCTTAAAAGATGTCTGTTCAATGACTACAGCTTGTAACAATGGTGAAGAAGATAACCCCACCTTGCCCAATGTCGGAATGTGTAGCATGTTACAGCGTTCTAGATAAGCTGCGTATCAGCTTAATATACGCATTAGAAATATCAAGATACGCTCAATTTATAATTTACGTGCGTACATTTAAGCAAGCCAATATGGACTTACGCAAATGATGTAAATTCTATGTGTACAAGTAAACAAAAACAAGGGCTGTTTGTAAAACATGCATGCCCACGATATGGGCTGTCAGTTGTAGTGGCAGCCATTGTGTAAATATTTTATTTGTCACTGTGACCTTGGCCTTTGACCTAGTGACCTGAAAATCAATAGGGGTCATCTGTCAGTCATGATCAATGTATCTATGAAGTTTCATGATCCTAGGCCTAATTGTCCTTGAGTTATCATCAGGAAACCATTTTACTGTTTCGAGTCACTGTGACCTTGACCTTTGACCTAGTGACCTGAAAATTAATAGGGGTCATCTGCCAGTCATGATCAGTGTATCTATGAAGTTTCATGATCCTAGGCGTAAGCATTGTTGAGTTATCATCCTGAAACCATTTTACTATTTCGGGTCACCGTGACCTTGACCTTTGACCTAGTGACCTCAAAATCAATAGGGGTCATCTGCGAGTCATGATCAATGTACCTATGAAGTTTCATGATCCTAGGCCTAAGCGTTCTTGAGTTATCATCCGGAAACCATCTGGTGGACGGACGGACATACGGACGGACCAACATGTGCAAAACAATATACCCCGTCTTCTTCGAAGGGGGGCATAATAAATCATTAACCTAAATATACGCAAATTATATAAATCTTTGGCAGGACTTTCAATTGATAATTTTGATAATTTGCATATAACTTACATAGAAATTCAAATACACCGTGATCCTTTTGTCCCAAAGGTCCCGATGATGGTAAATACTGCATTAAACTTTTTTGCTTGATATTATAATTATTTAAGACTGCTAAAAATATTCCAGTTAAAAAAACAACAACATTTAATTACTTTAAAAAAATAAGATTATCTGTGAACAAGTCCCTTTGCAGGCATAAACATAATTTCTACCTCTCCCGTGCATTGTTTGCCTGACGACGTAACCGTTCCCGCTCTGCCTTCGACTCCGGACTTTCATCTGGATCATCACCACTTCTGCAAAACACAGCAAACAGCAAATCGGTTACTATATCTATAACATTTCTCTTAAAGGGCTGGTTTAAGTGTTTTCATCTCTCCCTATCTTTCAAACCTTGTCATGTATATCCCGGTGTATGGGCAACTGCTTTTGTAACAGTGCAGTTGACCTTAAACAGCATTTATCAATACAAAGATGCATAGGAAACAGTGCAGCATATCATGGAAAGGCTCAGCTGGGAGACGAAATTACAGATAATTTTTTTCTTATGCCTCTTAAATACGCTGCATGGTAACCACATGAAGCAAGTTTATTACGGCAAATATGTTTGATTAATTGAAAGAATAAGTAAAGCCCCAAACGGATGACATTCATAGTTTGTTACTATGACAACTATTTTTTATTCTTGGGTACTGTAATGATGTGACTGGTTACTACAGACACTCTTTTTCATTCAATTGCACTGTCTCAAAAAGAATGGTTAATATTACAAACAGTTACGATTTCATGGCATTCAAAAGAACTATAAACACAAATTTGATTCCATATCACTTGTTTTTAAAGTGATTGGTTGCTATAGCAACTATTTTTGAAATGCTTACCCATCATCATCATTGGTTGCTATAGCAACTATTTTTGAAATGCTTACCCATCATCATCTCCTGTGACACTGTCTCTTCTAGCCCTGAAATACACAGAAAGATCCTTTGTTTGCGGGGTTGAAGGTCAAAGGGGCGCCAGGTCAAGTGGTCAATCATTCAGTATGCTGGACGACTAGGTCGAAGTTCCCAGCAAAATGGTCGATTGGTCAGCATATAAAACCAGCAAGTTAACAGGTGAAGCTAAATGGCCAATAGGTCATCATACTTGACCAGCAGGGTAAGGATCAATCTAAGCGGTCGATTGTCAGTGTAAGAGGTCGATGTACAGACAAGCAGGCCAAACACTTCATAATACAAGGGCCAGACTAAAAATGTAGCATTTCAAACAGTTACGCTTGTGCTGGGTTTGCAACAAATACAAAATATTTCTATATCAGCAACTTTGATGCAGTTGTTAAAATGAATGGAGCAAACACAACTAAAAAAAAATTCAGTTAATGTTTTGCTTAAAATCAATAAAAATGAGAAAAAAATGAAGAAACTCAATTGTTTAATACTCACGTCTCTTCTTGTTGTTTTCTGAAAAATAGAAAACATCACTATAACAAACATGTTCGCAAAATTATATTGAGAATTTGCTAAACAAATGAATTACTGTAACTGGTGTGTGATTAAGGTGAAAAAAGACAGCAGGAAAATTTGGTCTTTTAATTTTATACAACCAGATAGAAATCATTCTTGCTTAATGTTTTAACTTTTTCAATATACTCAGCAATTTAACGGGTCTTTAAATTAACTTAAGCTAACAACACTACACTTTTCAGTCAATGATAATTTATGCCTAGTTTATCTAAAAGTTGATGTGGTAAATGTTTGTGTCCTTGTGTTGGACTTTTAACACCCAGATCAATAAGGTTTTGAAAGAAAAGTGTTTTTTCTCTCCTTATTTTACGTCATAAGACAGGGGTTTGAATTGGGAATGGCAGAGGTGTACGTATTTTCTTTTCCAAGAATGAAAGTGAATCAATGTCATACCTTGATCGTTTGGAAGGGGGTGGGGTGATTTTTGTTTTTTCGGTCGTTGTGCTTGGTTTACTATCAGTGGAGATGTCTGACTTGGCGTCATCATGCTTCTCAGCTTTGATCTCCTTGGCGTCCGCTATGCTGGTCGACTCTGAAGTAGAAAGATAAAATGAGCCAATGGGACTGGGAAACCAGGGCTTAATGCACAAGGGCTATAGATAGCAAGCGTATTTGCGTTATTACGCAATTAAAACTAGAGCCTTGTCACAGATGTGATGTATACCCCCACATGCCGCATTGACACAGACTATTTTTCATGCTGTCTTCACAAAACAAGAGAATCTAGTTTATGGCGATTTTTAAGAATTATTATGCCATTATCATTTATAGCCATTTTGACCTTCGAACTCTTGAATTCTTTCACATGACATGCCGTCCAATGACTGTGAACAAAATTAATGTACAGAGTCATTTTTAAATCTCATAATAAATGACATAGTTATGGCCCTGACAAGATCATTTATTGCCATTTTTGACCTTTGAACTAAAAGTGTGACCTTGACTATATCGACGTAATTCTTTTGCGCGACACACTGTCCAATGATGGTAAACAAAAGAGCCAAATGATTTTAAAATCTCACAATAAACTACATAGTTATGGCCCGGACAAGCTCATTTATGGCCATTTTTTACCTTTGAACTCAAAGTGTGACCTTGACGTTGGAGATATTGACGTAATTCTTTCGCGCAACACACCGTCCAATGATGGTGAACATATGTGCCAAATGATTTTTAAATCTCACAATGAACAACATAGTTATCGCCCGGACAAGGTCATTTATGGCCATTTTGACCTTTGAACTTTAAGTGTGACCTTGACCTTGGAGATATCGACGTAATTCTTTCATGCAACACACCGTCCAATGATGGTGAACAAATGTGCCTAATGATTTTAAAATTTCACAATGAATGACATAGTTATGGTCCGGACAAGCTCATTTATGATCGTTGAACTCAAAGTGTGACCTTGACCTTGGAGATATCGACGTAACACCGTCCAATGATGGTGAACAAATTTGCCATGATTTAAAATCTCTCAATAAATGACAGAGTTATGGCCCGGACAAGCATTTGACCTTTTAACTCCAAGTATGACCTTGACCTTTGAGATATCAACATACTTTTTTAACACAACACACGGTCCCATGATGGTGAACAAATGTACCAAGTCATTTTAAAATCTAACGATAAATGACATAGTTATGGTCCGGACAAAATTTCAGTTTAAAATACACTAAGTGACCCCGTGACCTAGTTTTTGACCTGGCATGACCCATATTCAAACTTGACCTAGACATCATCTAGATACAACTTCTGACCAAGTTTGGTGCAGATCGGATGAAATTTCGGGACAGACAGACAGACCGACCGACCGACAAAGTGACTCCTATATAGCCCCCATTACCAATGGAAATGGGGGTAAAATAACCAAAAACATAATTAAAATCAAAATAAAGCTTACAAAACGCAAATACAAATTTAATAACATAATTTCCGTAAACAATCTTGCGTCACAAAACGCAATTCTTACAAACACCTGGTGTATTTTTTAGACTGGTTATTTTCTGTACAAAAATGTACCGGATAGTTTTTATGCCGTCCTATGAACAAAAGAAGGCAGTCTTTCCAGCTGTTATCAATCTTTGGGGTTTTATGGTAATTATTCGTAGACCTGTCCAATTTCTACTTTAATTGTCAAGGTATTCAACTCAAAATGACCCGAAAATGGGGTGCATCGCTTTGAACAGCCATAACTTCATCAATTTTGCAGCGACTTTCATGAACTCGGTCTTATTCAACGCAAAAAATGAATGAACTTTGTTCAGAAATTCAATAATTGTTTGTTGTTATGTACAGGTACCTTTTTGAATTCCATTTGTTTAAATAATATAGTAACCTAAGGCTTAGTAGATTTTTATTATATTATATGTCATTTCCTAAATTACCCAATTGAGTAAAAAAAAACGGGGTTGAAAAACCCAATTAAGCTAAAAAGTAGGGGGTGACATTTTTTGCTTAAACTCAATTGAATTTACAAAAACCCAATTGTTGTCAAAAACAGGGGGTGAATTACCCAATATACCCCAAAAGTTATCAATAGCCCTGATGCACGTTCTGTAAATGTCATCCAAGATGAGCGTAATTAGGGACAACATTTCCCATCTACCTCAGATTTTCTTCGAGAAGGAACCTCCTCGAACAAAAAAATATCATAACTGTGGAACCTGTCATCCTAGAATAGCCTGTGCGGACTTCACAGGCTTATCTTGGATGACACTTTAGGTACATGCATCAAGCCCACTTTTTCCAGATGGAAGCTCAAAGATGAACCTAAATCAATTGAGTTTTTTTTTTCATATAAATTTGTGATGCTCTAATAAAAGGCCTTTTTTATTTTTACAGAATTTACCTAATTAATTCTCCTTATTGTGGGTTATTCCACAACACTATAAACAAACAATTTGCAGCCAAGCAATCAATTATTCCCTTTGTTAACCAACTCTTTTCCCATAGCAACCAGTACTTACTTCGTATAGGCTTTTGGTTGTCATGGGAACTGGCCAACCCTTGGGAGTCTGTCAGTGGAGGGGGCCCACCCTGAAATATACCAAAACTCAACCATTAAAGTTTTACGCCAAAACACAAATATAAAATTACTGATAAGCAATATTTATTCTTTAAATTTTATGCTAGTCCACCATTTCTTTTCATTTTAAAGTGGTAACACTGGACAAATTTAAGAAATTTGTAATGTCAACTTGTTACAAATTTCTAGTGATTAACATTTGTCAAGAAGTACATTTTTCAAACCTCAAATCAGTAAAAAAAAGTTAACGTTTTCAAAAATTGCATAGCCAGATTAAAACAAAAATCAACACATAATCTTTATACCACCAAGGAAACACTAAAACTCCCATTAACTTAATAACTTCACACATAAAATTGTAATTGCGCCACACATAATTACTTTTGCACATGCTGTACAGGTGTGGATGGAATTCCCAACACCCGTTGGCGGAAATTCTACGAGTTGATAAACTTATATTAATTTCGCCAAAATTTTCCTCAAGATGAAGAGAAAAATGCTGGCTGATAATTGAAATCAACAGTCCCATGTTTTCATATCTTTATTTTTGAAGCAAGAAAAAAAGACATTCTGTGAACAGTGACTGGTCTATTAAATGACTTAACCCTTTGCATGCTGGGAAATTTGTCGTCTGCTAAAATGTCGTCTGCTGAATTTCTAAAATTACCATTTTCTTCAATTTTTTCAAATAATACTATAACAATTGCAAACAGTTTGGATCCTGATGAGACGCCACGTTCTATGGTATCTCATCTGGATCCAAACTGTTTGCAAAGGCCTTCAAAATTCAGTTCCAGCACTGAAAGAGTTAATGATTCAAACTAAATCTAAAGCATCAATTCAATTACTTGTTTTTCTTCTCCATAAATTATATGGAGATCAATTATTATTTCTTGCGGATTAAGATCAATAAATTGATTAAATAATTATTTCACTAAAATAAGTATTTAACAAGGGACAAAATTGTCACAAAACCAGGTTTTCATTGTGAAAAAAAATCTGATAAAGGGAGACAACTCAAACTGAACTTTTGAAATGAACAAACAAAATTAACCCCCTTTGTAAGTTTGTTTTAAAATAAATCTATTTTTAGTCGTGGCGACCTTGACATTGGAGATATTGACGTGATTCCTTCGTGCGACACACCGTACCATGATGGTGAACAAATGTGCCAAATGATTTTAAAATCTCATAATGAATGACATAGTTATAGCCCAGACAAGCTCATTTATGGCTATTTTTTACCTTTGAACTCAAAGTGTGACCTTGACCTTAGAGATATTGACGTAATTTTTTCGCGCGACACACCGTCTAATGATGGTTAACAAATGTGCCAAATGATTTTAAAATCTCACAATGAACGACAAAGTTATGGCCCGGACAAGCTTGTTCCGCCCGCCAGCCCGCCAGCCAGCCCGCCCGCATTCGCCAATCTAATAACCAGTTTTTTCCTTCGGAAAACCTGGTTAAATATACTAAAACACAATGCCAATGTTTATTTTCAATAAGGACATATTATCAAAAGTAACTAGATATTTATTATTTTAGTAAATTACAAATTTCGCCTGGTAACTAAAGGTATTTTGCATTAACCCTTTCCCACTTAGAAGAAAAGTGAAAATGGCTATGCGCTGCAGTCTGTTCAGGTTTTATGCTGTTTGCTGCTCATCAGTATCTAAGGGTTGGAAATGAAGCCTTTAAAACAAGAATCTAGTAAGAAAGGTCTTTAATTAAATTTAAATATCTAAGTGGTGAAGGGTTAAATTCGCTCAAGGTAGGTCCCTGGCCATATTTCCTCAGGCCTGAGAACATATCTTGGTTCATTTCATTTGATTTCACCTTTACAACAACAACAGCCAACATCAATGTCGTATGTCTGTATTTCTTGTGTTATATTTTCATTGAATGTTAATGTTTGCTGAAGTAATTTGTTTAGATTCTCCATTTACCGGGTTACCACCTGAAATCGCTGTTTCTAATAAATTGTTGTGAGGTTTCCCACCAAAACTGTTTCTTTTGCTAAACATTTCTATATCAGTACCAATTAACTTTTACAAGATGCATGGTTTCTGTATAAAATAGTCTGACGCATGCAACAATTACATAAAGAAATTAAAACTCGAAAACCCGGCAAAAACGCCCAGAAATTTCAATTTAAATAAACAGATGCTAGCTAGCGAAACATGCTGCATTTTTGTAATAAATGCTTTATGCATAACTAATTAGACTGAAACGCATGTTTGATACGCCAGAAATGGCTTTGTGCATCATTAAGTTATAATACATCATGCACATCTAGTTTAGAACAGGTGTTTCCAACTGGCAAACATTTAATGGGATGTAAAATGCTAATTGAAAAATATTATCAGAGTTGTAATGGGTATTTTGACAGCTAAATCCACGCTTTAAAAACATGTAATGCTTACAATCATTTACTTTTCATATGCATAATCATTAAATAATTTTTTAAGTTTTAATGAGAAACTTATTAACTTTATCAAACTAAACATTCTTAAGATGTCTGCTCCTTCTGTAACAACTGACAGACGCCCCTTTCAAATTCATGACATGAATTAATTGTCTTTGAATGTATTTGTGTAGGTTCAATTTTTGCCAACTGACCGCCTGCCAGATGTCAATCAACCTAACTGATCACCCAACCAAATAATGCTTAATTGCCATCACATGGTCAGACCAACAAAAAGTGATGTACAGTGCTTTTTTTTCATTCAAAAATCAGGTCCTGTAATCGGCCACATTCCCAATTTAAAAAAGTACGTATTTTTCCAGAATGGGAGCTAAAAATTCCCAATGATGGGTTTAAAAATAAAAATAAACAAGAAATGTGTTTGTCAGAAACACTATGTCCCCTACTTCGCCGCTTTGATTTATTTAATTTTTTGCATCATTTGGCAGGTTCAGATAATTATCTCCCTTTTAAAGCTTATTACTTCCCTTGGATTGTATTTTTTTACTTTGACCTTGAAGGACGACCTTGACCTTTCACCACTCACAATGTGCAGCTTCATGAGATACACATGCATGCCAAATATCAAGTTGCTATCTTCAATATTGCAAAACTTTACTGCAAGGTTAAAGTTTTGGGAAAGAATGACAGAGTGACAGAATGACAGACAGACAAACAGGCCAAAAACAATATACCCCGATCATTCGATCCCAGGGCATAAAAAGTATGTATTTTTCCCCAAAAGGGTGCTAAAACTTCCCAATGGAAGGTTTAAAACTTAAAAAAAAAAAACACACTTTTTTTTTATCTTAATATTTTTCTTCATTTCCCATCCATATAAGTTCATCCTTAGTAAGAATAATACTGAAAACACTTGCATTCTCAATTTTTAAGCACACATTTTCCGAATCAAAGGGACCCAACCCCATTCCCAAAATGGTGAAAAAAACACTGATGTAGAAATGGTAAAAGCATTTTATGTAAGTTAAACCATAGGCATAAATACATAATAATAACTGACATTGTCAGCAGCATCTATTGCAAACCCTGAAACTATGACCTACCATTTCACTAGCTGCAATACCGCCATGGCCTGCACCCATCATGTTTCCATATCCGGACATACTCCCCACGATCCCGTTACTATGGGAACCGTTACCGCCACCATTTCCAGACAACATGTGACTCGATTGCATTCCCGGGTGGCCCGGAATTCCTGGCATCTGACCCTCAGCATGATTACGTAAGACGTGGATGGCGTCATCTAGCCTTTCACCCATCTGACCCTGTGAACGAAAGCAAGAATAAATGTAAGCAAGAGATTTGTCACAAACTGTACTCATATCCCTGCACTGAACTGTCTGCTATGTTTGTGGCAAAAATAACTGAGAAATACACAGATGATAGGGATGAAAAGTGTCTTGAACATTTAAACTTAATATTGTTCACTTATTTAAAGTGTCCATGACTTTGTAATCGCTGAGAAACATTGAGTTAGTTAGCTCCAATAACTTATTCAAAACTTACAAACTGCAAACTTAAACTTATGTGGACAAACAACTGATGGAGCGACTCCAATTTACCCCATCCCTGCAGGGGTACAATGAAATTTATAATCTGTAAACAATTCAAGGGAAGAATTTGCAGTCAAGGGAGGCAATAAGTTAAACCAGAGAAAATTACAGTCTGACATTGTACATTTATTATGGAGAACAAAAAAACCTGATAAACTTAAATCAGTCTTAACCCTTTGAGTGCTGGAACCAGATTTTGAAGGCCTTTGCAAACAGTTTGGATCCAGATGAGACGCCACAGAACGTGGTGTCTCATCAGGATTAAAACTATTTGCTATTCTGATAGTATTATTTGAAGAAAAATTGAAGAAAATGCTTATTTTAGAAATTCAGCAGACAACATTTTAGCAGAAGACAAATTTCCCAGCATGCAAAGGGTTAAAAATAAGCAGCTTGTCTAAACAATCCCATATCAGAAGAGCATCACTGACGAGCCAGAAAATGTTGAAACTGCTCTTTAACCCTTTAAGTGCGGGAACCGAATTTTGAAGGCCTTTGCAAACAGTTTGGATCCTGATGAGACGCCACAGAACGTGGCGTCTCATCAGGATCCAAACTGTTTGCTATTCTGATAGTATTCTTTGAAAAAAATCGAAGAAAATGCTAATTTAAAAATTCAGCAGACGACATTTTAGCAGAAGACAAATTACCCAGCATGCAAAGGGTTAATTTATAACATTTGATTCCCTGAGCAAACTTTGTTAAAAATTTAATAATGGTGGATTGATGCAAGTTTATGCAGGTTTTAAAATAGATATTATGAGCTATTCAATTGATAGTCCACACATTTTATAAGAGGGAGCATTAACAAATATATGCAGTAAGATACGGTAGCTTTAATAATAACATTACATGGAAATGTTTACTTGAACATAGACAGAGATGTTGTTAGAACAGGGCATGCAATTAATGGTCCAATTAATTCACAACATGTAAAGAAACAATTTAAGTCAAAGTCATTGAAGCCTTAAACAAAATATGAAACACGAAATAAGAACAGTTTTGATGGGTTTGGAAATAGAAATTTGGCAATATACATAAATAACTAAAGAACTAAAATTTTGGATTGCATATATGGAACTTGCAAAATTTTGGATTGTAAATGTGTATCTTGCATAGATTATCAGTAAATGTGGATTTTGCAACATTTTGGATTGCAAATGTGGAACTTGTAAAATTTGGGAATGTAAATATGCAACTTTGATGGTTCATCACTATAGAAAATGTTCTTAGGACTTTAATTAAGAACATGGAAAATGCAAATTTGGGAATGGCAACTATGGACATTTTTGGACTTTATAATTTCAAATATATGAGTGGTTAACTTTGGAAGGATGACATGTGAATAGAACATTTTTTTTCGACCTGAAACTGTGAATAAGGAAATGTCATAATTAAAAAATAAGGTCAATACATAGTTACTTGAAACACATTTTGTAAATATAACAACTTCGATTTTTAGCACAATGTATTTTTTTCATTAAATTTATTTTATTTTTAAATTTTATTTAATTCAATGATATATGATGGTGCTAAGGGTCTTAGTATTAATAGATTATATTCAGGTTAACTATGTACCAGGACATTTCTTGAAAGAAGCATGTTAAATTTGCAAGTTACAAAACAAATAAATATATATTCCAAGCAAAAAAAATAAATAAATACAGAAAATAAAAAGTGTTAATAAAAACTAAATTGTTTAACGGTGCAACCAATGAAATTAAATATTCAACTTAAACTGGACCAATCACAAGTGTTGTTACAAATGTCACTTCATAATCGACCAATCGAAGGCCTTGTTTCAAAATGTTACCTCAATACTCTTGAGTGCATGCATTGCATCATCAAGTTCGTCCTCTATTTCTGTTTTCTATAGGCCACGAAGGATTTGAAAAGGACCAATCAAAATCAAGGTTTACAAAAAGATGTACAATGTTAATGTCTATTCTATTAACTACAAATGAAAAAGGAAAAGGAAAACAAACCCAATAATGTGTACCCAAGAAATATAATATTAAAAGAAATGCCATTTAAAAGCATAATTGTTCAGTTCACATCAAAAGTGCAGATACTGTCATTATCCCAATAACCATATGCAGGACACATAAGAAATCAACATTTTAAAACCTGGTATTAAATAATTTCATAACGATAATTTTACATTTAAAACTGATACACAGAGGTAAACTTACAAAATAATTGACTGTTAAATGCGTATGGTAAGGTAAACAAAATTATCTCAGTTGAGTTCATCCCATGTTACCTTAATATTGCACTTTTCGATGTGAACTTCATGTAAAAAAATCATTTATTCACTGCTAATAAGCAGGCAAAAAAATTCGGGGGCGCTATTGTTCAGTTCAAACATGCATTTTATTAGTTGTACCAGGGCCCTATTTATTAGGGAGGTGGCGTTTATTTGGATAAAGACAGTATTAAAATAACAATGGTACGATTACAAGAACACAAATTAATAAAGAAACATGTTTACACTATATATAAAATGAAAAAGAAAAAAACCCTCACAATAAAAAAGCTTCCAAATGGAAACATAATTGTCACCAATTCTATTTTTTTTAAATAAGCCTTAATGTCTTTCTGGATACATTGTTTTTGTGTGTTTTTTTTTTAATTGTTTTATTTAGTTCCTGTGTCCATTTTTATTAACTTAACAAGAGTGCCAAACTGTCACAAGATACGCCCGTTCGAAGGTTTTGGACACCATGCTCAATGCTTGAAATGCACTAAGTGACCTCAAGACCTAGTTATTGACCCGGCATGACCCATATTTGAACTTGACCTAGATATCATTTAGATGTAACATCTGACTAAATTTGGTGAAGATCAGATGAAAACTACTTCAATTAGAGAGCGAACACCATGCTAAAGGCTTGAAATGCACTTTGTGACCTCTAGACCTCGTTTTTTACCCGTCATGACCCATATTCAAACTTGACCTTCATATCATCTAGACACAACTTCTGACCAAATTAGGTGAATATCAGATGAAAACTACTTAAATTAGAGAGCAGACACCATGCTAAATGCTTGAAATGCACTAAGTAACATTGTGACCTAGTTTTTGACACAGCATGACCCATATTTGAACTTGACCTACATATCATCTAGACACAATTTCTGACCAAATATGGTGAAGATCGGGTAAAAACTACTTCAATTAGAGAGCGGACATCATGCTTAATCCTTGAAATGCACTAAGTGACCCCGTGACCTAGTTTTTGACCCGGCATGAACCATATTCGAACTTGACCTAGATATTGTCTAGACACAACTTCTGACCAAGTTTGGTGAAGATCGGATGAAAACTATTTGAATTAGAGAGCGGACACTGCTGTGGACGCCGCCCGCCTGCCACCCGCCTGCCAAGGGTGAAACTATAATACGTCCCGTTTTTTAAACGGGCCTATAAAAAATGATTTATTTTTTAGCAGATCATTCAACTTTTCAAGATATGGGCCCTTTTTCAAGTCTTTATATTTTCTTAAGGACTGGGCGTTAAATATTTAACAGAATGCTGCGCTCAATTAATATACCCTTAGTGAAAGACTTTTCTTCAGTATTGATTCATGGGCCCATTTGAATAAGTCAAAGTACAAAAGGCGGTCAATATCAAGAACAAAAAGAGGTCAGATGATGTGGGCGAGTCGAGATTGCTCACAGCTAATATCGATACAAGTATAAAACCTTTGTAGGAAGCAGTGTTGATGTAACACGAAACACGTCATTTTGCAAAAGCAAAAAGGTTGGACCTTCTAAATTTGTGTGTTAACAAAAAGGAGGCCAATGTCATGGTCAAAATGAGGTCAGGTGATGTGTGTTGAGAGTACTCACACACAACACCCATACAAGTATAAAAGCTTTGTAGGAAGCGGTATTGATGTTACACGAATTATGTCATTTTGGAATAACAACAAGTCCAACCCTTCTAAATTTGTCTTCCAACATAAAGGTCAATGTCAGGGTTAAAATGAGGTCAGGTTATGTGGGTATGTTGAGAGTATTCAAAGATGAATGTCGTCTTTATTTTAGACAAACATCGTCGATTTCAGTAAACCAAGAATATGACCTTCTGAATAAGTTGAAAGTAGGTCATGACCTTCTGAATAAGTTGACAGTAGGTCAATTCAAAGGTCAACATGAGGTCAGGGCTGGTTTTCACAATGCTTCGAAATGATATCTAAACTTAAGTTGTACTTTCTGATTAATTTTCTACAAGAAGTTAAATTTATTCACTTGACAAAAGGATTAAATATATATCACTTCAGCAAGATTTACTTGTATTAATTGTTAATTTGAAAATACCTTACGTAGGAAAAAAAGCATGAGACTTAATGAAGATTGTATAAGGAATAACAGCCTAAGAAGCTTTGTGAATAAGGGCCCAGGTAATGTAAATGAGTTGATAGTGTGAAAAGACATAATTCATGCAAATTACAAAAAAGTGTCATTTTGAGTTAACATGGTACGGACAAGGCTGAAAAATAGAACAGAAAAGCCAATCCCATACAAAGATATTTTAGCCCTGTAAAACTGTATTTGGCTATACAATTAATTTTGCTTCAAGATATTTTTTTGAATTGAAAGAATTGCTACATTATGAATCTGAGCAGCTGGTTTGAGAATGCAATCTCTGATAGAAAATAAAGCCTTATACAAATAATAATAATTTCCATGCAACAAGTTTCAACAGCCCGATAATAAGAGTGTTAGAACTTCTTGACTAACACTTACCACATTTTGCTAAAAAAAAAGGAAAACACTTTTACCTAACTGAAGACTGAAAGTCAGTATCACCTTAATAGTTTCATATTTATATGGCATCAAAGTCTTAACTTGTACCTTGTTATGTAATTGCACAAACAATACATTCTGGAAGTTATTTTTTTATATCCTTCCCTCAGGTTAAATACTTTTGTCATTCACACTTACTAATATGCCAGACATAATATTGATTTTTTTTCAATGGTCATATTTCTTTCTTCTACAAAGATTATTATTTTTCAGCCAATCAAATTTTAAAACTCACCAATGAGTGTAAGGGTCCATCAAACTGAGGTGAGGTAGATGAATTTTGTGACGACCTCTGCCATTGGTTGGCGGTAGCTGAAAGGAAGAATGCCATTGGTTGAGACAGAGTACTGAATATAGACAGTGAATGTTAACATTAAGATAGACTTTCCTTTGAACAAGGATAATACTACCACCTGACTAACCATCTAAAAAGTGCATATCTGCCTTAAGCCACCTCTACCATTGCCTGGGTGCTAAACACTTGTTAGACAAAAAAAAACTCACATACCTATGGTTCCTGGAATGTTATCAACACGAGAATCCTAACATAACCATATTTGATGGGAGGAGCCTGTTTTATATAGAACATATCAAGGATCATTACTTCATTTGAAAGATTTTCATATTACACGACTCATTTTTTTAAGGAATAACAAATAATGGCCCTCACTTTAAAGGCCTATTTTTAATTAATGAACATAAACAGTAAACCATGCATCTTTCCTCAACCAATAATGCAGGGAGCAAATTGATTTTAAAAAAATGTTGCAGAATATAAGAAGTTCCAGAAAATGCAAGTTCTTTACCTCTAATAGCGCACACAGAACTGTTAACATTCGGTCTTTATCACAACAATCATTGCTTGCCCATCAATAATTTCTTCCATATGAGTAGTCCACACAGGCTAATCAGGGACAAGACATTCCGCTTTTTTGGTATTTTTCTTTTAAAGGAGACTCTTCTGGACTAAAATCCAGTTTAGAAGGAAAGTGTCGTCCCTGATAAGCCTGTGCAGACTGCACAGGGTCATCTAGGACGACACTTTATGAACATGCAATAACCCCCATATTTATCACCTGTTAATGGAGAGGGTGAAGACACCGGAGTGGAGGGGTTGGAGCCAAAACTGCTCCCAGTGTGCTCAGTGGAGTAGATCTGAAAACAGACATAGTGCACTGTAATCCTAGGCTACATTCAACTAAAAGCTAAACAAGAGGGCCTTGATGGCCCTGAATCGCTCACCTGACTAACCAAATACAATCCCAACCCAGATTTCATCAAGATAAACATTCTGACCAAATTTCATAAAGATTAGATGAAAACTGTGACATCTATTGTCTACACAAGGTTTTTCTATTATTTGACCTAGTGACCTAATTTTTGACCCTAGGTGACCCAAATACAATCCCAACCCAGATTTCATCAAGATAAACATTCTGACCAAATTTCATAAAGATTGGATGAAAACTGTGACCTCTACTGTCTACACAAGGTTGTTTTATTATTTGACATAGTTTTTGACCTTGTGACCTAGTTTTTGACCCCAGATGACCCAAATACAATCTTAACCCAGATTTCATCAAGATAAACATTCCGACCAAAAGATTGGATGATAACTGCGACCTCTATTGTCTACACAAGGTTTTTCTATTATTTGACCTATTATGAGACCTAGTTTTTGACCTAGTGACCTAGTTTTTGACCCAAGATGACCCGAATACAATCCCAACCCAGATTTCATCAAGATAAACATTCTGACCAAATTTCATAAAGATTGGATGAAAACTGTGCACTCTACTGTCTACACAAACAAATTGTTGACGGACGCACACACAACGGACGCCGGACATCACACGGTCAAATAAGCTCACCATGCCACTTTGTGACAGGTGAGCTAAAAATAAACAAGAAACCATTAGAGACGGGTGATGCTCCCAAAAAGTTTTTTTTTTCACAATATTGCACTATATATTCAGATAAAAGAAAACGTCTTGAGGGCACAGCAGTTGGGGGGGACAAGAATTTTTTTATAGAAAATTTCAAAGGGCCATAACTCTGTGAAAAGTCATCCGACCAGAACTCACTGATAATATGCATATCTCCTCTTGGTAGTAAAGCTTCCCATAAAGTTTCATTGAATTCCAGTCATGAGTTGCTGAGAAATAGCCCGGACAAAAATTGTGCACGGACGGACAGACAGACGAAGCGGCCACTATATGCTCCCCCCAAAATTTATTATTATTATTATTATTATTAAGCTAAAATATGAAGTGTGACATAAACAATGGAAACACAAAGAGCACTCTTAACAGAAAATCAGCATCCTAATACTTCTCATGATCATCATTATCATCACCATAATCACCATTTTACAAGTAATCATCATCAACACCATAACAATAATTATCATCACCATCAGAATTTAATATACAATCACCACCATCAATATGGCATACACTTTTGATAGGCATTCCTCCTATTTACTGATGCCAACGCATGTCTCCTATTAACTGATGCATATCATTTCTCCTAATAACTGATTACAAGGCATTCCTCCTACTTTCTGATGCCAAGGAATGTCTCCTAAGTGATACCAAGGCATGTCTCCTACTTACTGATGCAAGGTATTTCTCTTAATTACTTATGACAAGGAATTTCTCCGACTAACTGATGCCAAGGCATGTCTCCTACTTACTGATGCAAAGGAATGTCTCCTACTTACTGATGCCAAGGCATCATCTCCTACTTACTGATGCCAAGGCATGTCTCCTACTTACTGATGCCAAGGCATGTCTCCTACTTACAGATGCCAAGGCATGTCTCCTACTTACTGATGCCAAGGCATGTCTCCTACTGACTAATGCCAAGGCATGTCTCCTACTTACTAATGCCAAGGCATGTCTCCTACTTACTGATGCCAAGGCATTTCTCCTACTTACTGATGCCAAGGCATGTCTCCTACTTACTAATTACAAGGCATTCCTCCTACTTACAGATGCCAAAGCATGTCTCCTACTTACTGATGCCAAGGAATGTCTCCTACTTACTGATGCCAATGAATGTCTCCTACTTACTGATGCCAAGGCATGTCTCCTACTTACTGATGCCAAGGCATGTCTCCTACTTACAGATGCCAAGGCATGTCTCCTACTTACTGATGCCAAGACATGTCTCCTACTTACTGATGCAAGGGCATGTCTCCTACCTACTGATGCCAAGGCATTTCTCCTACTTACTGATGCCAAGGCATGTCTCCTACTTACTGATGCCAAGGCATGTCTCCTACCTACAGATGCCAAGGCATGTCTCCTACTTACTGATGCAAAGGCATGTCTCCTACCTACTGATGCCAAGGCATGTCTCCTACATACTGATGCCAATGCATGTCTCCTACTTACTGATGCCTATGAATGTCTCCTACTTACTGATGCCAAGGCATGTCTCCTACTTACTGATGCCAAGGCATGTCTCCTACTTACTGATGCCAAGGCATGTCTCCTACTTACAGATGCCAAGGCATGTCTCCTACTGACTGATGCCAAGACATGTCTCCTACTTACTAATGCAAAGGCATGTCTCCTACTTACTGATGCCTTTGAATGTCTCCTACTTACTGATGCCAAGGCATGTCTCCTACTTACTAATGCCTATGAATGTCTCCTACTTACTGATGCCAAGGCATGTCTCCTACTTACTGATGCCAAGGCATGTCTAATACTTACTGATGCCAAGGCATGTCTCCTACTTACAGATGCCAAGGCATGTCTCCTACTGACTGATGCCAAGGCATGTCTCCTACTTACTGATGCCAAGGCATGTCTCCTACTTACTGATGCCAAGGCATGTCTCCTACTTACTGATGCAAAGGCATGTCTCCTACTTACTGATGCCAAGGCATTTCTCCTACTTACTGATGCCAAGGAATGTCTTCTACTTACTGATGCCAAGGAATGTCTCCTACTTACTGATGCCAAGGTATGTTTCCTACTTACTGATGCCAAGGCTTTTCCTAGGGCGTCCCCAGTTTGTGACGACCCCTGTCCTTGGTTGCCGCCAGTGTGGCTGGAAGAAGGGTTCGTGTACGTTGCAGACGACGGCGGTAGGGGCTGGCCCCTGAATGTTGACATCGGCGGAAGACTGGGGTTGATGAGGTTGTCCTGACTTGGTGATAGGGGGTGGTGGGATTGAGAATAGCCCTAGAAAAAGGGAATTGCATAAATCACACTGGTTTTGCATGTTTGTTGATTAGGATTATGTTGAACAGGATTCTCTTGAATTATGTGAGTTTTAAATTGATCATAAATAGCTCTGGCCTTAATAATTTTTGTTCCCTCTTCTTAATTTTTGCAATGATATTAAAAATCTGATATATTTTGAAATTGGCAAAAATTATTACACAATAGCGCTTTTATAGCATATGAGCCAGATGTACAGTAATGAAAATATGTATGCTGTTCAAGAAGATCTAAGAAACACAATAATTAAACAGCCCTGTTAAAATGTTATTTAACCTTATGAAAGGTAACGAAACAAGTCTCTAACAAAACTACAGTACTTTGTTGACTGATTTGCATCACATCTTTCCTGTAGTTTTTACTTTGCTCCAATATCACAGTCTCTGCTTAAAGAATTACCAGTCTGGAGGAACTATCCAAAATGGCAGCCAGATGGATATTCCAAATGGTTTTAACACAGAGGTGTTTAGTAATGAGTAAAACATAGATCAATGCACACAAGCCTGTGTAATATGGTTCATAATACGTAACATACAAGTTTCTGCAAGATGGAATGATCATTTTTTCAGACTTAAAAGAAGTTATTTCCTTTTTTTTTGAAATGAGACATAAAATATTTACAACAAGAGATGTGTTTGTCAGAAACACAATGCCCCCTATTGCGCCGCTTTGAAGCCATAAATTTGACCTTTGACCTTGAAGGATGACCTTGACCTTTCACCATTCAAAATGTGCAGCTCCATGAGATACACATGCATGCCAAATATGAAGTAGTTATCTTCAATATTGCACAAGTTATGGCAAATGTTAAAGTTTGACGCAAAAAGGATTTCTAAATAAAAAAAAGGGGATTATCTAAACTGGGAAATGGGGAATTCCCTTACCATTTCATGGGGATGTAGGTTGCTGTGTGATGAATGTGAATGAGCGAAGTTTCCAGGCAACATGGAGCTGGGGTATGTAGATGTGGGTCCACCATTGGACCAAGGATTGGATCCTTGGGATACCCCATCTGTAAATAGAAGTTCTATAAATAGAACATAGAATAATACATAGAAGTGGTATAATTAGGGCATAACATCTTAAAGCAGTATTTTGTGTTATTTACCAATTCCTACTGATCCTTAAAATTCTTGCTATTCAAGTTTTATTTGGGGTAAAAATGTGTTATTTTTTCTCTCAAGAATTAATCTTATTTTGGAACGTTCAATAAGCTTTTACTTCACGTTAGTCCTTGTCTTTTTGGTTGATAAATTAAATGTATTTTGAAGACACTTCGTTTGAAAGGTCAAACATAA
This sequence comes from Dreissena polymorpha, assembly GCF_020536995.1. NCBI lineage: Eukaryota > Metazoa > Mollusca > Bivalvia > Myida > Dreissenidae > Dreissena > Dreissena polymorpha. The sequence continues at coordinate 3,855,612 of NC_068364.1, forward strand.
ATTTAATTTCATGTCCGGAAGGTCAAGAGCTGCATCCCCTATGTGGACATGTTCCAAGACACCTCAAATAGGAACAAGAGCTGTTTGTAAAACACGCATGCCCCCCAAATGGGCTTTCCGTTGTAGTGGCAGCCATTGTGTGAATACGTTAAAAACCATTTTACTGCTTCAGGTCACTATGACCTTGACCTTTGATTTAGTGACCTGAAAATCAATAGGGGTCATCTTCCAGTCATGATCAATGTACCTATCAAGTTTCATGATCCTAGGCCTAAGCGTTCTTGAGTTATCATCCGGAAACCATCTGGTGGACGGAGGGACCAACGGACCGACCAACATGTGCAAAACAATATACCCCCTCTTCTTCGAAGGGGGGCATAAATATTCCACCCCTGCAACATGTCAAGAGGCAGAACTATTTTCTATGGCAACTGACCCATGAAGTAGTTATCTGTAGGATACATGGGTTTTGGTGAGGTGAAGGATCGCCCCGGAGAATCCTGGCCATAGTCGTCTGGGCCCGGAGAATACACCTGCAACAGACAAATGATTTTGGTGTAAAATGTGGTTAAAAATGTGACTAAAAACCAACATAATTTTGTACCTGACAAAGCTGATGGTGGCTTTTCAATAAACTCCCAAAATATAAAATAAAAGGATGTTTCTTTCCATATTTTACCTACTTGCAAACAGACAATTGATAATATTTACTTTAAACAAAAAAACAAAACAAAGAACATTTTGCAATAGCAGAATTTTACGAGCTTAAATTTTTTTTTACTTTCTTTTTATAAATAAAATAGATATTTCGTGAGCATGTGAGTCTAATTATAAGCCCTGCAAAACATCCATTAATTCAAAGGCTATGGTCTTAAAATTCATATATGGGGGCCAAAGTCCTTTCCCGAATGGAGATACAAATTATGTCCCTATTTGGCCCTAAAAATCCCCAAGCGGACAAACCTTCACCTTTGGAAGAACAATTTCTATGTTAAGGACTCCCTCAAATTGCATGTCATGTAACCATTATTCAAAGCTTGAAGCCAGATATGGGAATACAAAATTACTTTGTGGGTGGAAAGGCAAAATCTTTTGAGCCAAATTTCACCAATAGGGCCTTATTAAATCCTTAAAAATCTTATAATGAGACCAATATGGCCTTTATAAATTCCCACATTGGGATCAGATTTGAAACATAAAAGCAGCCTTTATAAATTCCCACATTGGGATCAGATTTGAAACATAAAATCTGGCTGATTTTATTTTAAGAGCAATTGCCATGTCAAGGACTAAAAATACCACAGAGAGTGCTGTAAGTATGAAAATAAAATCAAAAACAACAACAACACAAGATTCCCTCCTAGTCACGATAACTTCCACATGTGCAATCAAATCTGACGCAATACAGAACAACTTTCACGTTTGTCTGGTCTAGCTACTGCTTGCAAATCGCATTAAAAGTTAAAACATCTGGCATAAATGGCAGCCATCCGTTTTCTCTGATATGTTACTTCTGGGATGGTGAGCATCATTTTATGGTAATTTTTACTATGCACAAATGAAAATGGCATGGAATAATGGTATACTTGACGGTATTTTATTTGCAAAATGGGAACATTCTGTTAACAGCTAAATTTGGAAACAACACAAAAACCACTAAAATTGGCAAAATTTGCCAGGAACGGTTCAGTGCTCATTTGGGACTAACACTTTTCATCAGAGACCAGTGTTTTTTTTTCATTCAAAATTGGGTCAGGTAATCCGGTAATCAGCCCCATTCCCAATTTTAACAAGTATATATTTTTCCCAAATCGGAGCTTAAAATTCCCAATGGAAATTTCCAATTTTTTTTGAATTTTATTCATTTCCAATCCATATAAGTTTAACCTTAATACATAAAATATTGAAAACACTTTCATTCTCAATTTTGAAGAATTCTTTACAAACAAAAAACAATTATTTTTTTTTCAAAACGCCGCAAATTTTCACAATTCATAAGGGACCCGGCCCCATTCCCAAAATGGTGAAGAAAACACTGGAGATATGACAATGTTCAATAAACATTGATCCTAAATGATGCACTTCTGAAGCCTCGTATGAAATTTGGCCATCATTTTGGGATTTTTTCTGACAGCATTTGGAAATGTTGTATTCCCCCCCCCCCCTCTCACGATTGGGGAATCGCCCTATACTGGTACTTCATTAAGAAGGAAAACACTAAATAAATGATGTAAGAGTTATTATTTGTAAAAAATTGTGGAAATGGAATAATGGATTATATTACTGACCAACAAAATGATTTGATTGTATTTTTCTTTCATCGATTATAAACAACCTAAAAATAAATGTACCTTGTTTTTAAATGATGTAATATTTCAAGGCTTTTTTCCTTATTAGAGAAAAGCCCTGGACAGCCATTTCTACACAGACATTTAACAAATCTAACACATCCACAAAAACAGCCATTTTTTTACTGTTAAAATAATACTTTTTTTTGCTCAAAAGTGTCAAAAACGGCCATGTCACATTTCAAAATTGAGTATCATTTTAGTGAAATTGATTTCATGAGTGTATGTACGGTCGAAATGTAAGCTAAATAAACTCCTTAACATTCACTCTCAAACGTTTTCGTACATCATTTTTTTGCCAGAAAATCCATTCAAGCATCTTATTTTTGTAGTGAAAAACCATATAGCTAAAACACAATTACTTACCTTTTCTAATTAAATTTATAATCCTGCACATAAGCAAAAGTAATAATTCACAAAACAACATAATGTTGTTATTTTGTGTGTTTAAAAAACTACATAAACACAAGCTTTCGCTATTTTGAATGTTCAATAAACAATTGACAGTATTGACAGTATACAATTGAAGTAAAAAAGTAACTTTGATAAAGTCATATATTTTTGCGACCCTATAAAACTGTCAACATTGTTGGCAGCATAAATAAAGGTGTTGAAATTAACTATGGCAAATCGTTAATTTTTTTCCAACAATTAATCATGATTATGCTCAGTTTTCGTACTGAAAAAGCAGTTTATGTGATATAATGGTGACAAATAAGTTTAATTTATTTCACGCTGAATTTTGTCAATATGATAGAAAACAATGCCTAATGAGTCAATCCAAGCATTTTTAAACCTTTCCCACTTAGATACGTTTTTTACGCATTTTTAGTCCCTTAGAAAGTTACAATTAGTTAAATACCTTTCTTACTAAATTCAAATTGTAAAGGCTTCATTTCCAACCCTGATACTGAGGAGCAGCAAACAGAATAAAACCTGAACAGACTGCGAGTTACTCGCAGGCTGTTCTCGTTTTATGGTGTTTGCACACAGCAATTTTCACTTTGCTTCTGGTTAAGGGTTAACTCTTTCAGTGCTGGAACCAAATTTTGAAGGCCTTTGCAAACAGTTTGGATCCAGATGAGACGCCACAGAACGTGGCGTTTTCATCAGAATCCAAACTGTTTGCTATTCTGATAGTATTCTTTGAAAAAAATCGAAGAAAATGCTAATTTTAGAAATTCAGCAGACAACATTTTAGCAGACGACAATTTTCCAGCATGCAAAGGGTTAAAGTAATAAAATACAATGGTGCCAACCATCTTTGCGCTAGCAAAGCTCATGTAAGAGCTTTGTTTTTGGTTTTACTGATGGACTTGATCCAGGAATAATAACTTAATCACTCTGATCATTTTAGACGTGAACAATGTCAATAATTTTATGAAGTTGTGAAGAGGCAAAATTCTAAGAAGTGTTTAGTCAAGAAAATGTCATTGCCCTGATTTTACTGCTACAATCTGTTTTTATATTTTACATAAGCACAATTAGGTATTGACAGTGGTTATAGTGGTTAGACATTTCTGTGATTTGATATAAGAGTTTACCTGTCTGCATGTGCATGCTGTTGATCAGATGATTTTAATGTAAGCTGTCGTTTGTTAAAAGAAAAAGTCCACACCATGAAAATATTATTTTAATTCATTATTATTTTTTATTTTTAGTTTGATGTTAGTATTAAACATGCTTTTACGGTACTACTTCTTAACAAACTGAATTTCACAATTTTCAGAAGTTCGCGATTCGGTTTTTCACAATTTTCAGAAGTTTGCAACTATTGTTTTCACGATTTTGAAAAGTTCGCAACTCATTTTTTCACAAAGTGAGGGGCCAAAAGCTGCTTCACAAAGGCAGGCTAAAAAGCCCTGCATTGCTAAACACTTGCAAATGATGTACATGTATCTTTGAAATGTTATTGAAAAATGTTATGCTTCACTGATGTGAAGTAAATATTGTAAACATCACTGAAAAATGTCAATGTTATGGATTAAAGTTTTAAATCTTGACAAATTATGTAAAGTAATTATTAATTTATTTGTGTATGTGTAAAATTCATGGTTCACATTTAAGAAGAATATATATAGTTATATTTCACTGATAAATGCTGTAATTACTTTTTGCCAATGCAAGCTAAATAGAAAACTGTAATTAACTCTGTATTATTAGAATTTGGAATAAGACATCAAACTTAAGAGTAGACATCATTGGGGTGATTTTCTTGGAACATTTTATTTCATGTTCTGCATGTATTTGTGTAATATTATATTCTGGCAATACTTCTAGTATAAAAAGGCACTTTTCTATGACTTTGTCCAGAAAGAGAATGATTTTTATAGCAATTTGACTGTATTTTAAACTGTGTTCATGCACACATGAACACAGGTTCATGCACACATGAACACAGTTCCATTTAATGAGAATTAAAATCCAATGACCAATGCAGTTTTGTGGTAAAATTTAAATTGTGCAATAATATATGCAAGAGTCTATTTTACTTAAAATTTGTTTAAATGAATAAATGCAAACAGTAAAACTGCACATAATGTCTTGCTGAAAAATACAGTATATTGTCTTATCCTTATTACACATAATAGTGGGTTCTTAAATCTTCCATGGCTTGTTACTTCTTGAATGCAATAAATCAAGCAATTACACTTGTATTGACGTAAATGGTATTATGTTTTTATAACATGTTATTTTTGATTATGAAAGTAAAAATTATTTTATCAAACGCTTGTAAAAGTCTTTTTTTTTTGTTACTGACATTCCCAAATTTTTTAATGGTAATTTTATTTACTAACAATGGCAGCATTGTTATGTACCTATATTTAAGATGAAGTCCTTTGTGTTATTATTTCTGGCAATGAGGTAATTTAAAAGAGTTACTAGGAACTCTTTTCATGAAAAAATTAAAGTGGTTCTTAGCTATATAAATTATAACGATTTTTAAAACTTAAAAATGGATATTTCCATGGAAGATTCAAAATTTCGACTTAAATGTATATATTTAAGTTGTTCAAATACCTACAGAAATTGTTTAAGCAAAACAAATCAATAGTCGTTTTAGCTCATGTAATATAATAAACAAGCTAATAGTCCTGTAGGTGGTAATTCTGAAAATTAAAACCACATGTTTTTTACCACCTTCTTAAGAGCTTTGATCCTTCCGCCATATGAATCCAATTAAATTTAATTGCCCTAAAGTATGAAAAATGCAATGAAGTGGGAGGATGAAAATAACATTTTGTTTTTTCATTTAGGAAGTGCAAAGATAACCTTTTTTTTATAAGGCAAGTGCAAAGATTATTTTTTTAAATCTTCACACTGTTAAGTTCTTAAAAAGTATGTATCTTAAAATTTTCATTCAAATATAATAACCATTTGGAACTAATGGAACACAAATGTAAAAACTTACCCCCGTTATTTTTGTTGGTAAAAACATTCCAAGCGGTCTGTATATAGAATAAGGGGAATAAATCCTCCTATACCAGCTCGACTGACCCTTGTCAGACATTTTAAAACTTTTTTAAAAATTCACACTGTTTGAAACACTTTTTTCCACAAACTCAAACTTTTAAAATTTCATTAATTTAAATATAACATTGCTCGAATTTGCATCTTGAATTACTTCTAAATCTAACTTCACATATTTACACTTCTTCAACAACTAAAAGTTGTAAATTAAATTACAATAAAGTAGTCTTTTACTACAAAGATTATTGTTATATTTTCCAATATGTCTATTTATTCAAAATACAATTAATTTAATTAATACAGAAAAATCTTTCAATTTAAATGTGTTAAACCGTTAACAAACATCAAAATAAACTTTTATTATATTCCAATTAAAGACTTCTTTGTAATGATGGCTGCAACATCTTTTCATTGCAAAAAAACCCACAACTTTAAACATGTACTCTTTCCATCGAAATTATCATTCAATACCAAATTTACACTCTACCAACACCAATAATTTTCCAATTATTACATAAATCTTTCAAAATTATAACAAAAACATTGAATTGCGATGTCAAAAACGATTCCCAAAAATTATTGACAGGCAATACGATTTTTATGATAAAATCAAGACTACCTAACACGATCTGAAGCTTCAATCATCTTCAAACAAATTAAGTTATCGTCATTAAAACGTAATTAAACCATTTTCCGACTGATCACAAAAAATGACACACACAGACACACGCGCGTGCACAATATCCCAGAGTCCCAGGTTTGCACGTAAGTGGTTTCAGCCTGTGGAACTCGTGCAAACTGACAACTTCCGTATGCCGTATGTCAGGAAGTGAGCTAGCAGATCTTGGGGAATATTACAACATCTGGAAACCATTTTTCATCTCCACAGAGTAAAAAAGCGGGTATTACATGCATTTGTTTTGGCAAAACTTTTCCAGATTTTTTGTGTGTGGTTTGAGTGGGATGGTATTAAAATCTGAAATTTGAATATTTATCGAAGATATTTTGTTCCAGTTGTTACAACAACTCATGTTAAATTTAGAATTTTGTTGAAATTGTTGTTATACATTTATAATTGAATAATGTTTGTGATATGGGTATGTTTTGTGTATAATAATGTCTTTTTTGGGGTGGTGGAACTTGCATACAAACATCTTTTCTCCTTTTTCATTTTTTTTTTTTAAGAATATAATTAATTTTACCCTAGAACATGTATATTATTGTCAGTTCATGTGGATTTTCGACACATCATACAAATATGACATAACCTCTCATCCCATCCCCAGCTGCTAAATTGGATGCACCATGGGCAGTCAAAACATACTAGCAAGTTGCACATCTGGTTTGAATACAACCAATGTATTTTACCGCATCTTAATTATGTGCCCACTAAAACTATCCGCATAGGCTGTCAGGCTTACATGTGGAATAATTGCAATAACTTCAAACGATCGAAGCAGCAGAAATTCTATTGGTTCCACATGTCGAATACATAAAGTGCGATTTATTAGTGAATTAATGTTTATATTAGCCGCCTGAAGGCATTTTTCGACATTTCGGCGAATTTTATCCACACTTTGGCAGAATAATAAGATTAATATACTTCATCTGTGGTTGAGAGCAGACAAGTGTATCTGAAACAGAAATTGTACGCTGATACGACTGCTTTACACTAAACTGTCAAAAAAATTTCTTTGCTTCTATTACCACATTTTTATCAAAGAATTTAATTCAAAAGTTGGAGACCTGTCTCCAAATTTTTGGTAGATTTCTGAATGTTATCATTCATTATTACAGTCATAACTCAGCTGAAAATGACAACTGAACATGCATTGTACAATTTAAGACACTGGAAAACCACCATTTTGTGGCATTGACAGTATTTTTTACAAAGTGTGACTACTCTGAAATTGCCACTTTCAGTCTTCTTACAATTTCCTTAACCCTTTGCATGCTGGGAAATTTGTCATCTGCTAAAATGTCGTCTGCTGAATTTATAAAATTCGCATTTTCTTCGATTTTTTTCAAAGAATACTATCAGAATAGCAAACAGTTTGGATCCTGATGAGACGCCACGTTCTGTGGCGTCTCATCTGGATCCAAACTGTTTGCAAAGGTCTTTAAAATTTAGTTCCCGCACTGAAAGGGTTAACTTAAGCTGTAATGATTGAGAACTTGTGGTTTAGTAGAACAATTGTAAGCATCTATTGGCATTTAAGGTGTTTGTAAATTCAAAAGAAAATTCAATCAAAGTCCGCCATCCTGACAGTAATTCAATGTGTATAGATATTTTATATGTGGCAGGCCATGTTCAAATGTCACTTTACAAATCTTGTAATAAAAATATATAGGTATATCACTGTCGTGTTTCAATTTTTTAGGGTATAGTAAATCTCCCCCCCCCCTCTTAAAATGTCAATATCACTCTCTCCAGGCATTCAATTCAGGACTTTTCCTGGCATATTTATGGGTCTGTTAAACGGACCTATACACCCAATTCATTTATTTTTTATATTTTAAAGAAAGAATTGCTAATGATTGTTATATCTTAATTTTATTTCAATTTCATCAAACAAAGTAAATTTCATCAAACAAAGTACAAAGCTATCATTTATAAGATTTTGCTCTCCTAATTTGAGTAAATATAATAAAACGTACGGATGGAAGGATGGACGGACAACGCCAAAACAATATCCCTAAGCCTATGGCGGAGGATAATAAATCATTATTGGTAAAATGAATCCTTGATTGACAAGCATCCTCTTCTAATGCTCAATTGTATCCAACAGGCAAAACACTGTGTGTTACTACCATTAATTGCAAGGGAGTTAACTTGTGTGATAACAGGGTTTGTAAGACTTCACAAGTTTTCTCCCTTAACAATATCTCTTTGTATTGCAACAATACTAAGGTTACTTATCCACAAACAAGAAGTCCTCATAAAAAGGGGCTGACTTAACGAGCGAATATAAGGGCACTTCTTAGTTAACATTTGTTATCTTTATTATGCCATTTTAGTATTTTTGACGTGGAAAATGCATGTGCGCGGTCGAACTTACGTTAGATAAGTCAAAGGCAAGTGGAATTGTATTACCTCTGTGGAGAGCAAAATGAGTAGAACAGTTTTATTCTACAGTTTAATTAACCCATTTATGCCTAGTGGACTCTCCTATCCTTCTAACTTGGATCAATTTACTTCCAAAATTACGGATGTCTAGTATATTTATTTCTATATTTAGAATATTTCTTACAGAAATTCCTTTAAGCAAACAGCGCAGACCCTGATGAGACCCCGCATCATGTGGCGTCTCATCTGGGTCTACGCTGTTTGCCATGGCCTTTTTTTAGACGCTAGGCATAAATGGGTTAAATGTTGTGTTTTGATGTTAATTTGGAGGTATATAATTGTGTAAGCAATAAGAGTGAATTTATTGAAGTGAAATACACCGTGTTCATAAAATTACAAGTACATCAGCAATGTCCTTCAAGCTCAACAGTTAGGCAGCAGAAAGATTACACTTTCAGACAAATCAATTGTACATTTACCCTTTGCATGCTGGGAAATTTGTCGTCTGCTAAAATGTTGTCTGCTGAATTTCTAAAATTAGCATTTTCTTCAATTTTTTTTTCAAAGAATACTATCAGAATAGCAAACAGTTTGGATCCTGATGAGACGCCACGTTTTGTGGCGTCTCATCTGGATCCAAACTGTTTGCAAAGGCCTACAAAATTCGGTTCCAGCACTGAAAGAGTTAAATTTTATAGTTACGATATTTTGAAATAGCACAAAGCACAAGGTACTACACACACAACATCATTTATTAATCTTACATATCTTTCAACTACAAAATAAGTTTTTTGTTGTTTATGTGTATTTTTCACATCTTAGTCAACATTATCACCACGTTTAGTTAACCTATTAACATGTTTCCTGGATAAGCTGGGTTACCAAATTAATATTGCCAACTGACAATCCCATGTAGGGGAAGATGGCCATGGATATACAGTGATTTTTTTTGCTAAAAATTACCGCGGCTTTTTGGCTGCTTCCCAATCGCAAAAATCTATGTTTTTTCAAAAAAAGCTGACCAAAATTTCCCAAAAAAGCCCTATTTCATAAAAAAGAAGAAGCCTCTTATCACTTATGATTTCTTAACTCTAGATCTCAACTTTTTATTTAAACATCTTACAAAATATATAACTTTAATTTAGTCCTTTTTGTTGATAAAAAAAACACCAAATTTGCCACTTTTATCAATTAAAACAATCCCAATTTGACCAGACTCCTTTTTCAAAAATGGCTAGAAAAAACCCTGAACTTATAATCATATTTATAATGCTTAATTTGTCCCAATGTCATGGTTTATCTCACTATTCTTCCCAATTTCATGGTTTATCGCACTAATTTTCCCAATTCAAATGGCACAGGCTGTAACAAATAAAAGCAACAAAAACCACTGATATAATTTCATGACCAATCAACGCACATATTATCCCTTTCCCTCTCAGAAACGAAGTGAAAATGGATATGTGCAAATAGCATTAAACCAGAACAGCTTGCTAGTAACTCACAGGCTGTTCAGGTTTTATGCTGTTTGCTACTCATCAGTATCTAAGGATTGGAAATGAAGCCCTTAAATTTGAATCTAGTAATAAAGGTCTTTAATTAAATTAAAATGTCTAGGGACTACAAATGCGTCAAAATACATATCTAAGGGGTCAAGGTTTATGTGGGATGGCCGGGGATGGAACCTGCCATTTTCATTTAATTGTAGTCCTGAACTTACCAACTGACAATTAGAACCGGGACAACAAAAAAACAAGAGTTCCGCGGTCGGAGATGACCGCATTGAAGCCGGATTTTTGATTTAAATGACAGGAAAGTACCTTTCGTGTTTTTGTCAATGCAATACTTAAATTACTGAAATATTGTTCAAAGGTCAAAATGAAATGTAAGTACTTTTCAAGGCATGAGCAAACCTTGACCTTAGAATGAATGACCTTGAAATGACCAGTGGTCATCTAAGTGTGCTTGCAAACCTTCATGTCAAGTTTGAAGACTCTATGTCCAAGCATACCAAAGTTATAACAATTTTAACATTTTAACATTTAAGGTCACAGTGACCTTGACCTTCAAATGAATGACATTGAAATGACCAGTGGTCATCTTCTAGTACTGGCCAATCTTTATTTCAAGTTTGAAGACTCTAGGTACAAGCATACCAAAGTTATAACATGAAATAAGAACTTTAACATTTTTACATTCAAGGTCACAGTGACCTTGACCTTCAAATGAATGACCTTGAAATGTCCAGTGGTTACTTACTAGTTCTGGCCAACCTTCATGTCAAGTTTCAAGACTCTAGGTCCAAGCATACCAAAGTTATAACAACTTTAACATTTTTACATTCAAGGTCACAGTGACCTTGACCTTCAAATGAATGACCTTGAAATGTCCAGTGGTTACTTACTAGTTCTGGCCAACCTTCATGTCAAGTTTCAAGACTCTAGGTCCAAGCATACCAAAGTTATAACAACTTTAACATTTTTATATTGAAGGTCACAGTGACCTTCACCTTCAAATGAATGACCTTGAAATGACCAGTGGTCATCTGTTAATCCTGGCCAACCTTCATGTCAAGTTTGAAGACTCTAGGTCCAAGCATACCAAAGTTATACCATGAAATAAGAACTTTAACATTTTTACATTCAAGGTCACAGTGACCTTGACCTTCAAATGAATGACCTTGAAATGACCAGTGGTTACTAACTAGTTATGGCCAACCTTCATGTCAAGTTTCAAGACTCTAGGTCCAAGCATACCAAAGTTATAACAACTTTAACATTTTTTATATTGAAGGTCACAGTGACCTTGACCTTCAAATGAATGACCTTGAAATGACCAGTGGTCATCTGTTAATCCTGGCCAACCTTCATGTCAAGTTTGAAGACTCTAGGTCCAAGCATACCAAAGTTATACCATGAAATAAGAACTTTAACATTTTCGAGCACGCCGCCACCCCGCCCCGCCCGCCCGCCCCCCCCCGCCCGCCCGACAACATCAATCTATAAGCCGAGATTTTTTCGAAAAAATCCGGCTAATAATCAAAGTTTTGTTTCCAAGTACAAGACTGAATTAGTATACCATACTGAAGTACAAAATGCTATCCCATAATTATGTTACCACTGATAAAATACAAGAGCACCGCATAACGGGTGCCACGCTCGGCTGCGGGTGCAGTTGTGAATAAATGAAAGCTTGTCAGATTTTTTTTTTTTTTAAGAGTACACAGTGACCTTGACTTTTGACCTAGTGACCCCAAAAAGGGGTGTGGCATGTAGAACTAATCAAGGTGCAGCTACATGTACATACCAAGTTTCAAAGTCTTAGGTTGAAGCACTTTGATTTTAGAGCCAATGTTCAAAACCTTTACAAAATGTAAAGGTTTTAACATGAAGCGGACGACTTGACGACGGACACGACGAGCTGGCTATAACAATACCTTTGAAAACAGCCCAGCTAATAAAAACCCGTGGTATGATATATCTTAACAGTACTTCAACCTTTTTGAAGACAGACAAAGTATGCAATATAATGATGATAACACTGAGTAACCACTAGAAAATTATGAAAACTTTAACATTTTAAATTCTTACTTAAATCAAATTACAAAAAAAACAAAATTGTTAACTAATATGAAAGAGACAGTCCAATTGAAGAAAACTAAACATAGGCACAACAATCACTTACCATATACTGGTAGTAATCCATGACTGTTCACAATGATTAATTACCCATCTTGAAAAAAGGTTACGCTAATTACTAATTATATCATATTCTTAATCCTATTTAACCATAAGACAATTATAGGCACATTCCTTAAAAGATGCACAATCTGATATCATCTATCGAACTCCCTCCTTACACTTAAAGCATCCATTCAAATACAAAATGGCCCCCCAAAAACACTGTTAGAGGTACCTTAAAACCATCAACATTCCATACTTTTGAGATGGCCCCTAATTAAACAGAAGTGCCTTTCAGTAATTTTGAGACAACCCCCATAATTAATTGAAGGCATCTGGGTTTCATCACAAGAGAATTTCAACTTTTGAATGAAAAACTAATGTATCTCCAAAGGATAGTCTGTTCAGGTACAACACTTTGACAGTCATTTTTCTTTTTTTTTTGTCCTGTTCTAAACAAGATCAGAAGAAATAAAGTAAATAGTTGGGATTTCCCATAAGGGCAATATGATGAACAGGTTTTGAGAATTCACTGTCATCAAAAATACTATTAGAAAATGAATCCAAGAACTGTAAAGTAAATTATGAAGTTAAAAGGAGTTATGCATTCAAAGCAAAATAGGAAGAATAGATGGATGTAATGATGATTAATTAAGAAAATAAGTGAAAGAATAAGAGATTGATTTAAAGAATGAGCAGTAAATCATTAAGCACTTAATTGTTCAGAATAGGAGAGTGAGTGCATGAATAAGTACTTGTGTGAGTAGATAGTGAGTAGGTGAACATGTGAATGAATGAATATGTGATTTTGTAATAATAAGTAATCAGATGAGTGAATAAGTAATCCAGTGAGTGAAAAAGTATTCCTGCGATTGATTACCGTAGGTTTCCACGTATAGCGCGCACCCGTGTATAGCGCGCAGGCTGTTTTTTAAATGCAAAAATGGAGAAAAAAATATTTCAAGACAATAAAACCACCAAATCGGACCGAAAATGGCCGCCATTTTACTATTACACAGTCCAATAATCCGGGGCATTGGAAAGCTTAATTAAGCATTCAAAATAGGAAGCGTCATTATGATTAGGAGCAGGGGTTGCATAGCACTATACTTTTCTGACAATTTTATTATTTTGTAGCAAAAGATTAACAGTCCACGTGCATTTCGTGAAAAACGTGAGAAAATAAGAATTAGTGTACATTAGTGTGATTTTTCCTCGAGGAAAGCGTGGGCATTACCGGTAAATTTGAATTACGCATAGAAGACAGGGATACAATTGTTGAGGTATGCGGGCGAAGGAATATATTTTTTGACAATTGTTAAGACTATTCTCTCGATAATATGGGTGGCCCTGAGAAGGGCCGTTGTTGTCTTTGTCGTTCTTCCGCGGTCGTCTAGAGCGGTCTTCCGTCGATGTCAGATGCGTCGAAACCTTCAAATTCTTCTTCGTCACTGTCGCTCTCAAATAACTTCTCTATCTGTTCGTCTGTCATTCCGGTCGGTGTTTCCTCGTAGTAGTCTTGTAGTTCGTGGTGGTCTTCTTCATCTGTAGTTGTAGAGCAGTCGTCGTCGGATGTCTTCTTCGTCATGTCGTCCCAAACAGAGTCGTCTTCAGTCCCATCTAGGTTGTTGGAAATGCAGCACTTTTTGAAGGCTTTCACAATGATGTTGGGATCCAATTGTTGCCATGCTTCTACTATCCATTTGCATATCTCCTCCAACTCCGGCTTCCGCATGCGCCCGGTGGTTGTGAAGGAGTGGTCGCCCTCGCTGTACCACTGGTTCCAGCGTCGCTGCAACAGGACCTTCATTGGCTTATTGATGGATACATCAAGTGGTTGCAGGACGCTGGTCAAGCCACCCGGAATGATGGCAAGAGTGGTTTTGTAGTCCTCTTTGAGTAGGCGCAGCAGAGCCGGGGAACGATGGCACCGGAAGGCGTCGAGGACAAGGAGGCTTCGTTTGGAAAAACCGCCTGGTCGTCTTCCCCAGACCGTTTTTACCCAGTCTTTAACCAGATCGTCGTCCATCCACCCCTTGTCCTGTGTTCTCATGATGATCCCGGTGGGCCACGTGACACCCTTTGGAAGTGTCTTCCGCTTGAAGACAACATACGGGGGGAGCTTTCCACCGTCTGCTGTGCATGCAAGCATGACGGTGAAGCGATTCTTTTCATTTCCCGTAGTGTTGATGGTCACCGTCTTTGACCCCTTTGCTGCAATGGTCGTATGAGCAGGAAGATCAAACGTCAGCGGGGTCTGATCAGCGTTGCCAATCTGTGCCATGTCGAATTCAAAAGTCGTCTTCTTCTTTATAATATAGCGCTGAAACTCGATCAACTTGTCCTCAAAGTCGCTCGGTAGCTTCTGCGCTATATGCGTTCGTCTTCTTATAGAGAGGTGGTGGCGTCTCAAAAAGCCGTGGGCCCATCGAACTGACACTTTGAAGTCTTTTGTCGACTCGCTCAGACTAGCGAGCCGACGAGCCTCCATACGTAGCTCAACAGTGGAAACAGCGATTCCACTGTCGCGCCTCTTCTCTACCCAAGCGAGCAGCTGTTTTTCGACATCTGGGTAGTGAGCAGACGACCCTCGCTGAGCCTGCTTTGAACGCGGAAGTTTCAGCAGACTGGACTTGTTCTTACGCCACTCCCGCACCGATGACTCGCCGACATTGAACTCACGCCCAGCAGCTCGATTACCGTGAGTCTCGGCGTACTTGACAACATCAAGCTTTTCTTTGGCGGTATACGACTGACGTACACGACCCATTATGACAATCAAGATAAATCTTGTGTTTATGGACAATTTCAAGACAATTTCAAGATAAAACTTTTGATGGTAGACAATTTCAATTGGATGATGTTCTGTATGACGATGTCAATATCTCTCTGTGTTGTAGTTCAGGCGATTGCTAACGATAGTTTGAAACACCACAGTTGAACGTTAAATATTTATACACACAAAATGCAATTGCATATTGTCACAAGTCGTGGCACATATTACTCAATATCATCTGCCAATTACGAAGTGCAAAATGATCCCCTTTCACACCTACCGTTACCCGTAAAAAGACCTCGTTCGCACCTACCTTTGCCTGCTCTCGACAACAATCCCCATCGGAATTCATCGAAAAGGAAGTGTTAAAACACAAACAAAGAAATGTCCGCAAGTTTATTCAAACAAATTTATTTTGACAAAACTTCTTCTACAGCGTTCATACCTACCAGTAGCGACTTCTGGTTGTTTCGACAATGGCCCCTCAGTCAGTAAGATTATAGGGTGGTGGTTTTCTGGAAAAAAAACATGGCGGCCATTTTGATTATTTAAGATTACACAACATATTTTTACCAATTTAGCAGCCAGGATAGCGTTGTATCAATGTATAACGCGCATCTGCTTTTTAATTTGATTTTTGGAGGTAAAAAACTGCGCGCTATACGTGGAAACCTACGGTAAGTAATTGAGTAAATATAAAAGATATAGAGCAAGTAAATAAGTAATTAAGTGAGAAAATTGGTATGTGAGTAAGTGAAGCATTGATGGAGTAAGTATATAAGTGATTGAGAAAGAGTGTGACACATGAATGAAAGTGCCAGCATCCATGAGTGAACCACAGAGTGAATATGTGATAACGTATGATTGAATATCCATGTCAGTGAGAGAATAAAATTGGGAATCAATGTATCTTAAGTTGTAAGTAAATGAGTTACCGATGAAAAGATTATGAATGAACTGATTCATTTGATCATTAAACAAGAGATTGCGCCGCTTTAATTTTTTAAATATTTTTTTTACCTTTGACCATGAAGGATGACCTTGACCTTAAACTTCCACAACTAAAAATTTGCAGCTTTATGAGAACGCCGCTTTGATTTTTTTAAAATATTTTTTTTTACCTTTTACCTTGAAGGATGACCTTGACCTTGAAGTATGACCTTGACCGTGAACTTCCACCACTCAAAATGTGCAGCTTCATGATAATGCCGCTTTGAAAAATAATATAAAAAAAATTACCTTTGACCTTGAAGGATGACCTTGAAGGATGACCTTGAAGGATGACCTTGAACTTCCACCTCTCAAAATGTGCAGCTTCATGAGATACACATGCATGCCAAATATCAAGTTGCTATCTTCAATATTGAAAAAGTTATGGCCAATATTAAAGTTTTCAGACGGACAGATGCCATATATTTGACATTTGACCTTGAAGGATGACCTTGACCTTTCACCACTCAAAATGTTCAGCTCCATAAGATACACATGCATATTAAATATGAAGTTGCTATCTTCAATAGTGAAAAAGTTATGGCCAATGTTAAAGTTTTCGGACGGACAGACGCCATATATTTCACATTTGACCTTGAAGGATGACCTTGACCTTTACCTTTCACCACTCAAAATGTGCAGCTCTGTGAGTTGCACATGCATGCCAAATAT
Source organism: Dreissena polymorpha (assembly GCF_020536995.1). NCBI lineage: Eukaryota > Metazoa > Mollusca > Bivalvia > Myida > Dreissenidae > Dreissena > Dreissena polymorpha. The sequence continues at coordinate 3,872,616 of NC_068364.1, forward strand.
CAAGTTTCTATTTTCAATAATGCAAAAGTTATGGCAAACGTTAAAGTTTTTTTCTCGGACAGACGGACAGACTGACATACACACATACTGACTGACGGACAGTTCAACTGCTATATGCCACCCTACCGGAGGCATAAAAAAATCATTTGATTACTGAAGGACAAAGTCTTGTAAGCAAATATAAAGCCCCCAAAATCTTGTAAAGGATTAAACAACACTTATCCACAATGTCGAATTTAGCAGGTTGTCCATAATACCACTTCAAATCAACATAAGTTATTCTGCTATAAAATTACATAACATTAAACACTTATTCATAATCAAATATTTACTGTTATAACATTAATCATTCTCCTTTAACTTCAGCACTTTAGATAAGGCTACATTATCTAACACAACAACATAGCCCTTAAAACAACATTGCACAATATGTGTGATCCCAAACCAAACATCCAACTTCTTTTTATCACCTTTTGCGATCCTTTTTATATCAAACAATTCCAAATGCTTTATTTAAACGAAAGAAACACTGTTAATCCCACTTATTCTTAATGGATAATCTACCCAAAAGAGTAATTCACCTCAATGGGTAATTCCCCTTAAATGACACTGCATGTTCTTCACTTATGAGAAAGTCCCTTAAAGCTAGATTAAAATCAGTCTTCAAGATTTAATACCCTGCAAACTATTCACACTTCATCACTTCAAAGTAAGTACTCCATCACTTCAGAGTTAAGTCTTTCATCACTTCAGAGTTAAGTCCCTTTAAACATTAGCACACAGTATACATTACAATCATATTAAAATCACTAAGTCCCCTTGAAACAATCCTACAGAGTTATTACCCATTAAAACACAATGCCTTTTTTCACAGAGATAAAAAAAGAAAAACAAACAAAACTTTCCCACTGAAGACTTAAAAGTCTACAGAAAATGTTTTTATCCTCCCTTTAAATGACAAAAGTGATGTAATTAGCATTAAATATATTTTCCAATTTAATTAACTTAATGTATCATATGAGGTCATAAGATAAATGGCAGTGTCGGGGGGAGGGGGGGGGGGAACAGGTATTTTAATTTTGGAGACAGCCATTAAGCAAATCAGGCGTAATCTGCACAAAACAATTAAATAATTAATCCCTAAATACATCATTCAATTTTTACATAAACACCTTCCTTGGTGGCAAATGCAGTAGGTTAACAAAAAGTATTATGATCCTTTTTAATGAAAATTAAGGAAAACAACATCCAATGTGGGACACTTAAGAACAAGAAGGGTCGTCAAGCGTTGTCATAGATTAGCCTGTGCATTTCACACAGGCTAAACAAGGACTTCACTTTCCACCTAGACTGGATTTTCATGTGCAGTCTGCACAGGCTTATCTGTGACGACCCTTTAAACATGCATTAAGCCCTCTTTTACCAAAGCAAGGCTCAAATATGATGAAAAACAACATAACTAGTATTCGATTATAAACCCACTACTCCGGACTCCAATTGATACGGACTCCAATTGATACGGGAGTAACCAACGCCATTTTAACAGTCAGACTGACATTTTCCCCATGATGGACCCCTCATGTATTTTGATGAGAACCAGATGCTGCCATGTGCCAAGGCCAATAAATAAGACAATCGGTTCCTGTACATTTACAGGTAGAAGAACTTCACTGACATTTTAATTGAAGAAGAATCTTGCAAGCACATCACATATTTCTCTTTTCTTTTACTTGAGGCCATGAATTTATTTATTGCAAAATCATGTATCACAATGTAATGCTTGGATCATATTTATTTAGTTATGCCCGAACATTGGTGCTGCATTATGAATTTTTGTTCATCAATCTATATTTAAACAGTTGTAAAACCAAAGTTATCATAAGTACTATTGTAGCTATTGTTTCACTACTTCAAATAGTTTTCTAAATGGTCACAATTTTTCCAAAATTTATTAAACTCGAATATTTATAAAGCAATGGCCTATTCACTAACACCCTGGTACATTCTCAACAACAGGCTTCATTGGTGTATTAATTACAGAATTCTTTGGCAACCATGCTACACAATGGATGAAAAAAAGACATTAAAATAAAGTTCACCAATACATCAATCTTTTGTAATTTCCAAAACAAAAATATACATAAATAATATGGTGTTTGTGGTGATAAAAATCTAACTTTAATTAGCAGGACCTGATGTTGACCTTGAAAATGTTTGGTTGGTTGTGATAATGAGTAGTTGAACATTTTTCAAATAAATGACATTAACTATCAATCAATTTCACAAAGTTGTTTATGTTTCCATGCTTTTCATTGGTTAATAATTAAGATTCCGACAAAGTATGAAGCAATAACAGGCTATTTTCAAAATTTAAAATAACATTATATTAATCGTTTGACAAAAGAATGCCATATTGTACAGAATCATCAAACATTAAAAAAAAACATTTTCAAAAGTTTGCCATCTTCCAGAATGTAACACTATTATTTATAATAAATTCCACTTAATCTTCCCGTGCTTAAAAAAAAAAACATTTTCAAAAGGGAGACAACTCTGTCAATTCAACGAAAATTTTCAAAAGCTATTTTCCAGTTACTTCCCTTGACATGCTAAAAAAGTTAATCTACTGCAATTGGACCATCACACGTGCACACTTTTTGTGAATGAACTTGATATAGGAGATGTTAATATTGAACAGATGGTTAGACTGTGGAAAATGTTTCCCTCAAAAACAGAATCCCATATGGTCTTGGTTAAGCACAATATGTGCACATGGGAAGTTGAAATAGAACTTTTCATGAATGGATTACATGAACAGATGTGTTCAAAAATGTATTATGTTATGAATTCCTTGACAATTCTTTTGTTTTTGGGTGAAATTTTTCAAAAGAACTAAAATAGCAATTGTCTGGCTAAACTATTCTGAAATAATAAGGTTTAATTGTTATCATTTTCAACATCTTTTGAGTTCACCATCATCATTAATAATCATAATCATCACAAGCACAACCACAATTATTATTAGCACAATAATGATCATTATCACTACCGCCACCCATAATTATCACCTTGTTGAAAAATGGTGATAAAAAAAGCCATAAAGCTATTTGTGGTGATAATGAAGAAAGAAGCTGAGTACTTGATCATCATCACAAACAACATCGATAGAAAACTCTGCATCACAACCAATACAATACCAATGAGAAGGATTCTGATGATGAAGATACAATGACAAAACTGTTTCCCCATGACAAAATTTTTATTCCAGTGCTATCTTACCGAACCCTTTGGCCGCTTGTTTCCTACCCCCTGACCTGTTCCTCTTCGACCTGCAACAACAACAACATTATAACTTCATAAGAATGTTGAGCATGTGGTGTATATATGTGTCTTGTTCTGAGAAAACTGGGCTTAACTCATGTGCGTAAAGTGTCGTCCCAGATTAGCCTGTGCAGTTTGCACAGGCTATTCAGAGACAACACTTTCCGCTTCAACTTGATTTTCGGTAGAAGGGACTTCCTTTAAACTAAAAAGACCATAAAAGCGGAAAGTGTCGTCCCTGATTAGCCTGTGCGAACTGCACAGGCTAATCTGGGACGGCACTTTACGCATAAGCATTAAGCCCAGTTTTCTCAGAACAAGACACATATATATATATATATATATATATTTATATGCATTAAGCCCTGTTTTCCCTGAGGAAGGCTCACATATTACTTTTTGGACTACATTTAAGTCCCTTTGCACAACAAATCATCAATGCATGTTGACAGGGCATCAGTTAAAATTGTGGAAAAAACTTATTTCATGTATTTTCTATTCAAAACCTCTCTGCATTAAGCGTATTTTCATGTATTTTCTATACAAACCCTCTCTGCATTAAGCCTGTTTTCATGTATTTTCTATACAAAACCTCTCTGCATTAAGCCTGTTTTCCCATATTTTCTATACAAAACCTCTCTGCATTAAGCCTGTTTTCCCATATTTTCTATACAAAACCTCTCTGCATTAAGCCTGTTTTCCCCAGAGACGGGCTCACATATTAGTTTGTACATTTTTGACTTACTTTAAGTCCCTGTGCACCACAAATAATTCAATGCATGTTCAAAGGGCATCAGTTAAAATTGATGTAAATAACGTTTATTTCACTGAGAACTATTTCTTTTGTAGGAATTACAATAAATTATGATGATTTACATGTTACAATTGGCTTGGTATGCATATCACATACTTACTCAATTAAGTCCAGATGCATGAGAGCTATCGTGACTAGAAACTATATGATAATATATTATCAAATTGTTATTGTTTGACTGACTCATGTCTGTTTCGTTGCATTTGGTTGGTAAGGTGTCCATTTGTTGTTTTTTGCTTTTGTTTCAAATACCTGGGAAGTGGGGATTTAGCAAACACATGGATGAGATGTCAAATATTTTGATCAAATTCTCTGATACTTCATTCATCTTTTATGTTGATAACATCATTTTCACCAAAAAAAACGCCCCGCAAATGGTAAGTCAAAGAATTTAGCCATTTGCTGAGTGCATTCAAAGCTATCTTTAATATGCATAGGATACAATTAGTTGTAATGGACCAATTTCTTACCCCGGATAGATTCGTCCATCGGTGATGGTTTATAATTCTGGTAGTATGGGGACATCTGTTTCCGAGGCGACAGTTGCCCTGGCGACATTGGCATCGAGGAATTACCCATCATGCCCTGGACAAAGCATACATAAAACTTAATTTAATGCCCAAGAAAAAGCAAACATACACTTCTACTGTTAATCTTACTCTCCTGGAAATGGCATTAATAAATTATATAATATTCTGGATAAAGTATAACTAAAATGTAACTTGGGCTGGTAAAATGTCTTCTTAAACAAGGGCTGTTTGTAAAACATGCATGCCCCCCATATGGGCTGTCCGTTGTAGTGGCAGCCATTGTGTGAATACGATTTTTGTCACTGTGACCTTGACCTTTGACCTAGTGACCTGAAAATCAATAGGGGTCATCTGCAAGTCACGATCAATGTACCTATGAAGTGTCATGATCCTAGGCAAAAGCATTCTTGAGTTATCATCCGAAAATCATTTTACTATTTCGGGTCACCGTGACCTTGACCTTTGACCTTGTGACCTCAAAATCAATAGGGGTCATCTGCAAGTCATGATCAATCTACCTATGAAGTTTCATGATCCTAGGCGTATGTGTTCTCGAGTTATCATCCGAAAACCATTTTACTATTTTTGGTCACCGTGACCTTGACCTTTGACCTAGTGACCTCAAAATCAATAGGGGTCATCTGCGAGTTATGATCAATATACCCATGAAGTTTCATGATCCTAGGCGTATGCATTCTTGAGTTATCATCCGGAAACCATTTTACTATTTCGGGTAACCGTGACCTTGACCTTTGACCTAGTGACCTCAAAATCAATAGGAGTCATCTGCAAGTCATGATCAATCTACCCATGAAGTTTCATGATCCTAGGCGTATGCGTTCTTGAGTTATCATTCAAAAACCATTTTACTATTTCAGGTCACCGTGACCTTGACCTTTGACCTAGTGACCTCAAAATCAATAGGGGTCATCTGCGAGTCATGATCAATGTACCTATGAAGTTTCATGATCCTAGGCCCAAGCGTTCTTGAGTTATCGTCTGACAACCACCTGGTGGACGGACCGACAGACCGACCGACATGAGCAAAGCAATATACCCCCTCTTCTTCTAAGGGGGGCATAATTAGTAAAAGTTAAATAGCAATCAAGACAGCCTTTGTTGACAAATAATAACACGGGTTTAATATTTCAGAAAATGGGTTTGTTTTAATGGCTGCTTATCATTGAAGGAATTTACTGAAGAAAAAATCTAGAAAACAAAATCAAATTTTAACGTTAATCTGATATGATTCAAGGTTGAAATCAATTGTGTATGATAGAAAAACAAGTCCTCACAACATAAATGCACTGGTCAAGAAAAAAATAAAATCTTTAAATGTTTCTATATTTAACAAATGCCCATAAAGTAAACTAACATAGCAATATCAAAACTATGAAAAAATCATTTTAATAAACAGCCAATTAAACAAATCTTTTTAATGTTCAATGAATCAGTTTAAGTGTCACATAAGCAATCATCATTTACATTATATATTACCTCAAATAACAAGATTTCACAGTAATTTAAGACCTGATGTTTTTATTTTCTTCTTTGGGAAAATAAACATTTAAGCTTATCATGGCCACAAAAAGTAAGAAAATTCTATAGTTTGCTACCATGTAATGACCCCATCTCCACACCTGAGACCCTGGTAACTTGAGACAGTCCCTAGAAATAAATCTCTGTGAATGATGGCTTTAAAGGAAGAGAACAAATGTAGACTGAGATATGTGTTATAACAGAATCGCAATGGAGAATGGCACCTGAGCCCACAGTAATGAGAGAATTGAGAAATATAAAGATTCAGTCTTAAAATGTAGACAGATATGTAGGCTGTAACCAAAATGAAAGAAGTAAATACAAGAGCACCCCATAACGGGTGCCATGCTCGGCTACGGGTGCAGTTTTGAATAAATTAAAGCTTTTCAGATTTTCTTTTTGTAAAGGTCACAGTGACCTTGACCTTTGACCTAGTGACCCCAAAATGGGTGTGGCGTGTAGAACTCATCAACGTGCATCTACATATGAAGTTTCAAAGTTGTAGCTGGAAGCAATTTGATTTTAGAGCCAATGTTCAAAACCTTAACAAAATGTTAAGGTTTTAGCATGACGCGGACGGCGGACGTCAGACGACACGACGAGCTTGTTTTCACAATACCTCGGGTTTCCTCCGAAAACGCCGAGCTAATAAAAATTAGGTCCATGGTACTGTATCTGAGGTCTCCATAATACAAGATAGCATAAAGTGAAGGAGCGCTAAAGTAGACTTAGACGTAAGCCGACACCGTTGCTTCTGTCCAAAAAAAACCCGTGTCATGCAAAAATGGTTCTTATTTTCACTATAAAGGCACCCGAGATATCAAGGTCTCATTAGCAGACAGTAGTGTACAGGTTGGTCTGGAGCTATGCTGGTCCCATATGGCATTATAAAAACCCATTTTCCCATGACACAAGCATATATTAACTTTATCTAATTTTATGTTTCATAACAGTAATATACGTTGGATGGAATTTGTAACAGTGTAAAGTGAACAGGTCGCCTAGTGGGAGGTCAAGGTTTGGATTCCCACTGTGCGTTTTTAGATCTCTCCCATGGACACTACCAAGTACTGATTCTAGTCCCAGACTCAAAAGAGCTGAAATAAGGCTATAGATTTCTATGCAATCAAGCTAAAATAAATAGGTTTATAACTTAAGTGAACATGATTTATCCACCTTTATTTTCCCTGTATACTTTTAGCTGTTTATTTTCAGCGACTAAATTTAGTCTTAAATGTAAGTTGTAACAGAATCCAAAGTTTCCAACATGATACACATATCATTCTTTTAGTTTAGTGAATGGATACTGCTACCATTATGCAATTGGCTGATCGTTAGTTTAAAACTAATAAAGGCAGCTGAAGAAGGATCTTTTTCAAAAATGAAAACAAGCGATGTGTTTGTGAAACACAATGTCCCCATATATATGAACTTTGACCTTGAAGGATGACCTTGACCTTTCACCACTCAAAATGTGCAGCTCCATGAGATCCACATGCATGCTAAATATCAAGTTGCTAGCTTCAATATTGCAAAAGTGTACACTAAATGAGCAATTTTGACCCATATATTTTACCTTTGACCTTGAAGGATGACCTTGGCCTTTCACCACTCAAAATGTGCAGCTCCATGAGATACACATGCATGCCAAATATGAAGTTGCTATCTTCAATATTGCAAAAGATATGGCAAATGTTAAAGTTGGGGCAAACAAACCAACAAACAAACCAACAGACAGGGCAAAAACAATATGTCCCCAACTATAGTGGTGGGGGACATAAAAATTGTGACACTTAAAGTGATTATTTACATTTTTCATGACCTCCAAGCACTACAACTTTAAACAAGCCCCTTGAATTGTATGACCTGGCCACATATTTAAGAAAGACGCAAGTATATCAAATGATAAAAATCCACACATGGAAATAACCATGCCTTTAATAAAGACGCAGGTATACCAAAAGATTGAAAAATCCATGCATTGAAATATCCACACCTCTTTTCAATAATCATTTTTAAGGTCTAAAGTTATTTTATTCTGAACATGGACACAATTTATGGACCATAACACAGTGATATATGGACAAACTTCCTCCAATATATCCACAAAATGTTCAGGAATTGTTCTTTGCATGATATTTGTTGAAAAGTAAATCAATGGCTCTTTCTTCTTGAACATGACTTAAAATAGAATTGTCTTTTTCCGTGATATTAAACTGTAAATCACCTAGTGTTTCTTCCATAAAACATAAATTTGATAATAATTTTCTTTAGTATAAATATAAAATAAAGAGTAATTTAGCAACACAGACTTCAGTATATTTTCATATAATCAGAGATGCAATTAAATAGGATGGAAGTTTGATAACACATTGTGCCCAAATATAGATACATATGCAAACAATATGTTCTCTTATTAAAGAAACCAAGTAACGATTCTTTACAGTAAATACACTTGACAGTGCATCCATATGCCTAAGGTTATTCTCACTATCAAACTTAAAACTAAACATCTATTTGGGGAGAAAATGCATCATGTTAATATAAAATCACATATTTTTCTAGAACCATTCTTAAGACAAAGCTCCAATCTGCAGCACAGGAACCACTTCCTGCCATTTCCATTTTAAGAGTTTTCCAGTCTCCAAATGAAGAGCCCCAAAGGGAAGATAAATCAAGGAGACGACTTGCAATTGAAGGCTACAATCGAATGTGTAGTCTACACTATACTGTCAAACACCTGAGGCTCAGAAAACTAATTGGTGAAAAGGATCCATTTCATGACATTTGTGCACTATAAAAAACAGGGGGACATAAATCTATTACGGGTGAATTGGTAAATTAGCAGAGAACTTATCTTTCAGTATGACCGTTGAGGTAAAGAGAGAGGGTGTTACACGAGACGCATCATTTGTGTCGCGTTCTGGGAAAACTGGGCATAATGCATGTGCGTAAAGTGTTGTCCCAGATTAGCTGATCAGGGACGACACTTTCCGCCTAAACTTGATTTTCGTTAAGTAGAGACCTCCTTGAAACTAAAAATACCATAAAAGCGGAAAGTGTCGTCCCTGATTAGCCTGTGTGGACTGCACAGGCTAATCTGGGATGACACTACGTACATGCATTAAGCCCAGTTTTCACAGAACAAGGCATATTTTAAGCTGGTGGTCATTTGAGGTTATTAAGTGCGACATTGGGCGATGATTGAGAAAGATGCTGTCCTGACAAGCTTGGACACATGCACCGACAAACATATCTATATGAAGCTATATTGAGCTTTTCGCAGGCGGGCTACAAACAAATTGAACATTTTTTTATCCCGAAATTTATAATGAAAAGCTATTTTTGACCAATCAAATAAGAGAGGATAGCCTGATTTATTATAAAGAAATTAGGGCCATTCTTGTTTCAACAAACCTGTGGAGTTAAACTGTCCCGTGAGTAGCCAACTCGTGAATATGGAAGCTCCGAATTTTTGTCTGGAAAAAAAAGGAGTAATAAAAGACACCTGATTAATTACCTAGTTAACCTCCATGAGATTAATTAGAATATTATCCTTATTGAAAAAATTGTCTTACTGTTCACATAATATTATGCACTTCAATGTTATACTTAAGTATGAACACTTATACTTGGAATATCATAATTGGTAAAGTAGAAACAGGAATTTATTATCATCGCATTTGAACTCTTACCTTTAATACAAGGGACAAAATTGTCACAAAACCAGGTTTTCATTGTGAAAAAAAAATCTGATAAAGGGAGAAAACTCAAACTGAACTTTTGAAATGACCAAAAAAAATTAACCCCCTTTGTAAGTTTTTTTTTTTTTTAAATCTATTTTTAGTCGTGGCGACCTTGACATTGGAGATATTGACGTGATTCTTTCGTGGGACACACCGTCCCATGATGGTGAACAAATGTGCCAAATGATTTTAAAATCTCACAATGAAAGACATAGTTATGGCCAGGACAAGCTCATTTATGGCCATTTTTGACCTTTGAACTCAAAGTGTGACCTTGACCTTGGAGATATCGACGTAATTATTTCGCGCGACACACCGTCCAATGATGGTGAACAAATGTGCCAAATGATTTTAAAATCTGACGATGAACGACATAGTTATGGCTCGGACAAGCTCATTTATGGCCATTTTTGACCTTTGAACTCAAAGTGTGACCTTGACCTTGGAGATATCGACGTAATTATTTCGCGCGACACACCGTCTAATGATGGTGAACAAATGTGCCAAATGATTTTAAAATCTGACAATGAACGACATAGTTATGGCCCGGACAAGCTTATTCCGCCAGCCCGCCAGCCAGCCAGCCAGCCCGCCAGCCAGCCCGCCCGCATTCGCCAATCTAATAACCAGTTTTTTCCTTCGGAAAACCTGGTTAATTACTATTGTTATTGTAGGGGCTTGAAAATTATAATCATCATGTTTAAACAGTTACTTAGAATATCATTATTGTTTATGAAGGGGTTTAATCAGTGCCCTTGAAAAAAAAGAGTTCAAGAGTACCAGTTCTCCTTTAGAGAACCAAGAATTGGGTTTTACTCATAGATAGGTAAAAACAAAAATTGATATTGACTTAATGCACAAATGCTCAACAGGGCAGTCAAAGAGAACGCTATATCCCCAACGGGATTTTGTTTCCTTTAAGTGTTGACCTGTACTTTGAGCCAGCTTGATTGACCCATTACTTCTGATTATCTTCCACTTAACATTAACTTTTTATCAAAATCCTTCAAGAGTATAGGAAGTAGACATATACAAAAACAAAGGGCCATAATGGCCTTAGATCGCTCACCTGTATAATGGGTCATGACCAGTTTCAAACACAGGAAAGTAAGACTATAAATAGCTTGTGACACAGAGGCTTGGCCATTTTCGGACAGATGGACAAAGGGTGTTCCTTTAATATCCCAACCCAATATAAATCATAATTTATGTCATGATTTTTTGAATACAGATTGTCACATTTCTAATGAATGTATTAGAATATGCAAAGGAGATATTAACTCAGATATTCCTATTTATCAACCTGTATTATATTACCATTATATGTGTTCACTTACTTAGAATATCATTGTTGTTCATGTAAGGGCTCATGCTATCCTGCTGTTGGTTTCCGTACTGGTGTTCTTGATACATCTGAAAAATCAGTGTGAACAGAATACAGAATTCATCACACACTTTTTACAAAGAGAAATATTTATTAGTACTCGATTTACTCTGGAGGCAGTACCTGCTATAGCCTGTACAGAAAATATATACACTGTAATTAATTACTACAAAATGTCTGCATTCTTTTTTATCATTAAGGTAGTAGAGTACTTACAATTTTTAGCCTAACAAAACAATTCTGCAATTCTACATCTACCTTCTGATGTATTTTACCTATACCAAATAAATTGTATGATGCTGTAAAAAAAATCAAAACAAGTATTCAATTTTGTTGTAAAATCAATTTTAATATTGGATATACATATATATTTCAGGGTCTAACACACTGATTGCATGCACTATGGAAAAAAAACAACTTAGAATTGTTATAACTGCAAATAACACATCTGTGTATTAAAATAATGTATTGAAAGTACGATATTTTGTACTAACTTTCATTTAAATTGTGAAACCACTACTATTTGTCATACACTAATTTTCGTGGATTTTTATGAATCCGCCCAAGTTTTACATAAGGCATAACACAATCAATTAATTTTAGGTCTAACAAATTTTCAGATTTTTAAAATGGATGAATTCAAAGTCAACCGCATTAAATAAAGTCACAGCAGCATATTTCATTTACACACAAACTCTACTCACCCGTGCGTCGTTGTACCCCGGTGGTTGACCATGTGACCAGGCAGACCCCACCTCCTCACCTGAAAATACAGGGGAGAGAATCTCTTTAAATAAGGGTCATCACAGATCCAAAACTGCAGTTTATCCCTTTTCCACTTGGATACCTATTTTCACTCATTTGTAGTCTCTTATAAAGTTAAATTTAGAGTCCCTTAAACGTTTTATTTTATTTAAGACCTATCTTACTAAATTCAAGTTTTAAAGGCTTCCATTCCAACCATTAGATACTCAGATGAGCAGCAAACAGCATAAAACCTGAACAGACTGCGAGTAACTCGCAGGCTGTTCTGGTTTTATGCTGTTTCCAAAAGCCATTTTCACTTTGCTTCTTATGGGGGATAGGGTTATTTGGCTGTCAAAATGCATACATTGTCATATTTTTTCATTGACAGATCCAGAGAACACTACTTTTTGAAGCTACTAACATTGTCCGAGTAGAACAAACATTATTTCGGACTCGTTCAAGGAACTTTGCACTTTTTTTTAAAGCTAGCCTACCTACAGTGGCAATTATTCAAGACTTATTTGGGGAACCAAACTGTGCCTTTGAAGGCTACATAGGCAATTATTATTAGCAAATTGTGGAACATGTCCACTACTAAATGTCCCTCATACACTGTATATATATAGCATCACCCCTGCTATTATTTGACATCTTGCAATATTGGCATTACTTATTTGGACATTGATTTCATCCGTCTAGGCTTCACCTAGCAATACACATGTCAAATACAGACTTGTCAGCTCAACAATAACAACAGTTTTTGTTGTTGAGCTTGTTGTTGATGGGCTAGAGAGAAATGGGGTGGATACGAGGGGTTTGAGTCGAGGGGCAGACGTCACAATTAGCAGATTCTTTTTAATTCTATTTTTAAAGATTCTTATTTTGCAATTTTTATTGATTCCAGTTGTTTTCACAACAAATCTAAGTTTTAACATACAAGCTTAATATAATACCTGACATTTTTTTCGGCGTAAGCTGTATTAAGCCAGCTTTTCACCCTGACTTGACCTTTGTAAGTGTCCAATAATACTCAAATAAAATTTCCCGCGGCTAGGTACGAATGAATACACTTCATTTATTCCATTGGCTGATTTGAGTATAACACCAGAACATTGGAAACATATCCGCGTCTTTGTAACACTGTTTTACTGCATGAAACAATTTTATCTCTAATGAAAAGGCCCAATAGATAGAACAGTTTTACAATCAATTTTTGACATAAATACAGTTTGTGCGTTCACCTTTTATTTTCAGAGAATTACCAGCGCAAAAGCGTTTAACTAAAGGCTATGTTGTCATATTTAGTACTTACTTGCATTGCATTTCAACCCGCGAGGTTTCGGGTCAATACGCGGCCATTTTGTGAAAGTCAGAGTTTATATACAGTTCATCACCGGAGTTCGCAAAAGGGGTTGCGATCATTGTGTCTTACTGACAATAACGTAGTGACTGTAATGCATTGCATTCCAATCCGCAAGGTATCAAGGTCAGTTTGCGGTCAGTTGCAGAAATCTTTATATAAACGCCGTCTCGTAAACTTTGTGCACTTGAAGTCTGTTTTGATAAGAAAGATACTAAATAAAGATATTCGGCGATATTATTGTGGTATGTCAATCATCGATTTTTAATATGGTTTCAACATTTGCATGATAAGGACCAATTTTGATAAAATTAATTAGAAATATTTATCCATTTAGACCAGTTTATTAAGCATGACCACAATAATTTGCTATACTATAATTATGCAGTTAAATAAGATTCAAGTATTGCCGGCTGACCTATATGCACTCGTTTATTTTCATGTTTCTTGTGTTTTTCTATTCTGTTAATATAGATATCTGAGTAATAATATCACATAAAGCAAAATAAGCCACGAAATCTGGCGCAACACCCCGTAATTGATTTGCTTATGATGTAGCTAAGAACTGCGCAGAAAAAAGGCATCCGCTACTTTTTATCTCATAGAGATAACTTTTGATCGTTCATAAACATCGACCACAATCAACGCCGTGTATCTTTTTAAAAAGATATTTCTTGTTTAAACTAATACCTCGTACAGAACTCATTTTTAATTGGCTTAAAGCCAGGTCAATTCTGACGATATATTTTTCCATATTAGGTTAGTAACTTTTCATACTAGGTCAGTAATGTTAACTAATGTTATGTATGTTCACAATATTAAATAATTAAATACATTATTAATTTAATGACCCTAAATTATACTGTACCAGGCCATACAGAAGCCCTTTCATTTATGTATTACCAAATCTTTCTATGGATTGTACATGTAGTAAGCAATCTGCTCAAGATTGCCTTCACTAGTAGTAAAATTAATCAACTCAAGAGAAGTTAAATTTAAATTAATTTAATCTTTCCCAATTGAACAGTTTTTTTACACACAAATAACCTTTTAACAATAGCGCTATATAACTTTTTTGAATGTTTGAATCGATTTTGTAGAATTTTGAAGTGGAAAACCATGTCAATTGGTTTTTAATGGGCTAGGTTTTTTTTTAATTCAAAATATTAGCACATGATAAAATAGATACTTTTAATACGTTTATCTTTAAGCATTTAAGACCATTAGAATATGATAGTTCGTTTGAAGTAAGTGACCAAACTGTGAACAAATAGTTAACACAAAATGCTTTTTTCTATTTACTTCTATTTGTTTTTTTGTTTTTTTTACTGGGCTGGGGTGAATAGGTTTCTGTAACCTATAGTATCAGTTTTCATCATTTTCCACAGATTGAAAATCTAGTAAGCAAAACCACAAAGATATCAAGAAACAAACATTTAGTACAGTGTCCCCTACAAAACAGAAATCAGTCACACTTAGCCTATTACAAACTGAAGCCCCTTGTCAATAATACCACCTTTGTGGAAAACGCCAGGTGTGCAGAGTTGGAAAGATTGAAAGATTAAACATGTATCTACTTTTTTTCAACACACAGATGTTTGGTTTAAAGACACATTACCTGGCATGTTTCTTTTTCAGTTTGAGTGATTGGCATACAGATTTAAAATTAAAATTGTAAAATTCTTATGTTTCTTTTAAAAAAATTATTTTAAACTTTATGCCATAAGTTTTACAGATCAATGAATTTTTTTGTATCACTTTACACACATTAGATAGATCACTGTTTGAACTCACAGATATACATTGCACTACATTTTAACTGTCCTGGTTTATTACAAAGATCTGTTCTTTTTTGACAAATCTCTTTAAAAGACGTTAAGACTTTAACACATGTTCCCCACACAAAAAAATCAGAAAAAGAAAAACAAATGCAGTCAGATTAAAAGATTTATATGACTTTAAAGATATGTTTTAATAGGTATTTACATGCATTTCTATTTTCCAGCAATTTATTGATGAAATTTGTATTTTTTAACACAGACATTGTTGAATAATTGTAATGCTTTTTAAGACCAGTAAGTTGGAAATACACTTGAACTTTTCTTGAATGTATAGAATGACTTTTGTTCCCTCTGTTTCGTTCATTATATTCAAATTGAACTATTCCCGGCAAGACAACCGGTAAAATTTCTGCAAAACATTTATTTAAACAAGATTTTACTTTAAATAGAAATTGGTTTCTGATATTTCATTCAATGACCTTTATAGAACATGTGTTATGATGAAAGAAAAAAAAATCTTCCAATTAATTTTAAAGCAGTAAAAACTCCAACTCATAACAAACCCCAGTAAAATTACATGTAATAAGAAGTTCAAAAGGAGGCAATATTATAATTGATGAAATTCACAAAGAAAGAATCAGTTGACAACAAGAAAATCTCATACTTGTTTGAAATTCTTTACAAAATATCAAGGTAATAGTCGAATCCTATAATAATCAAAATCTATATATTTTTACCTTCAACAGATACAGACACCGTGTACTTAAACAAAAACGCTTGTTCGCGGTGTTCACTTTTCCCGATGGGTGACATTTCGCGGGGGACAGACATGCTACTGACCGCGGAGTTCAGCGAACACCTAAAACCCCCACCATTGCACGCTATCGTTAACGGGAACACCCGTGATCACCACGATGCTGCGGAGCCACCCTTAACACCTGTCTGCAAGGGTCATTCACGCGTTTTAAATGTACATGTACAAAATAATATCATATACTACATATAGATATTACATGTATGTGCACATGTATGCGTAATTAAATTCGGACAGTACATAAAGTCAGTACAAAGATTGGCAACGACCACAGCTTCATGGCTTTATCCGTCCATTTAACCGATTTTAATCACTTAGAGGTTAAACGACCTTCGACAGCTAATTGGAGTTAATCTGTTGTGTAATGTCAAAAAAGGTGTGAAAAACTCGAGAGTTAGTGTTTATTACATGTATTCCCTATCAGAGCATTATGTGTAAGAAAAATAAATGAAATAATCCTGACGATTTATTTACATTCTAATGCAGAATGATGTAACTGTTAACAGATATTCACTTTCATTTTTACCCGTTATCAGAAAGTCCCCGGGAAGCACGTTTTTTACATACTGCGTATGAAGCAATAAAACATTTTTGTGTACATGATTGTATTGCATTCAATCTAAATTTAAATTTGCTTGTCCAATTAAGCTGTGTCCCATAATGCACTGTACTCTTTACACTTCTGAAAAATGGCGTACAGTAGGCATATGGTTGTGTTTACCGGTATAACATATTTATCGTCATAAATGTTTAAGCTTATTTTTTCGTAAGTGATGTATTTATATTGGATTATCGGATAAATGTGAACATTAGAAAAGCAGTATGTATACAGTAAATGTGAACATTAGAAAAGCGGTATGTATACAGTTACGATTTAGTTCATTAGCCACAGTATTTAAACAAATAAGGGATCAATAGACAATACAATACGTTTATGTTCAATTATTTTATTTATGCGATCTAGATGAACACAGCGGTAGATATTATGGGTCTGCGGTGTTTCGCGGTGTTTGCCTTTTGGCAAACGCTCCCCCGCGACATTTGATAGGAACACCCATCGCGGGGTTTATATTGGTAAGCGAACACAGTGAGATGAACACTGTGGCGAGTGGTGTTTGTTTAAGTACACAGTGTCTGTTCTGTTCAATATGTTTCCCGGTTTCTTCAATATGGCTTTCAACCTTTTACAATAATTGCCCTCATTCATTTCAGCTACTATCCAATACAAATTAAATCATACTAGGTACTTGGAAAGTGACAAAAATTCAGTGGTCTGAGTGTGAAACTGATCTATTTGCCTTACATTTCCTTATGAGATACAATTGTTTTGCGCCTGGCCCTTAAATGTCAATCATGAAGTGACTTTTTATGGTTGTAAGGACAGACATTAAGCATCTGTTTTCTCCTCTCCCAGGACAGTCTCTGACTCTGTTGCTAATTAAAACACGTTGTTGACCAGGTCTGGTTAACAAATGCAGCCAGTTGTGTTTTTCAATCAATGTCTATCAACACAAAGAGCGGTATATATTTCAAATCAATGTGGGCACTAAGGTTAAGTTTGTACGCTCCTAAAACAACGATTACAAGAATAATTGTCACAAAGGGAGCTGACATTTTTCCAGAACTACAAAAACAGTCTTTTCAAGTAGCAGAATATCTATATTCACTCGTAATAATTAAGACTTTAACTTGAGTCGTTAAGTTGGGTCCCTAAAGGATTTTACAAAATATCTCAGTCTTAATATCAAGTCTCAAACTTAAAATATACACCAATAAGAATACTAATAACACGTGTAAGGAAAAGTATGCCAAATAGCATGTTTTTTCTGACATTTCAATTTACACTGATGAAATGCAGTAAAATGCAAGTTTTAATCCTTAACATTCTTTAACTGACTCAAAATACCTAGTTTGATTGTATTATCTGATGACCATTAAGTGTTTGATTGTGTTGCCAACAGTAGTTCTGTAACAATATTTAAATTGATTCCTTTATGCTAGCTTTTAAATTTCACATTATCCAGACTGATTTAACTTTGCCACATGTCAGATTTGATTTCCAGGTGAAATATGCTGCAACCAGTGCATGCCAGTGCCCTCGCCCAATATGCAAAATTTTCTCTGAAAGTCTTGCACTTTACATGTGAAACCTACCTTGAGAGCAAGGAGGGCTTTAAAGATCTGTGTACATTATGCTGATAGCACATTTTTACTTTCACCCATGAGTTCACAGCCATACAGGCTTATCAACCTTATTTGTACATAGGTTACATTATACACTAAATCATTTTGTATCCCTCGGTGGTCCATTCGAAAGTAGTGCCTATTTCTTAAGAGTTCCTTTTCTCTTCGGTATTAAAAGTGATTTAGCGATCGCACCCATGCTTTTTTGTGATTATTTCCTGCATCCTGTTTGTGT
The DNA here is from genome assembly GCF_020536995.1 of Dreissena polymorpha. Classification (NCBI taxonomy): domain Eukaryota; kingdom Metazoa; phylum Mollusca; class Bivalvia; order Myida; family Dreissenidae; genus Dreissena; species Dreissena polymorpha. The sequence goes on from NC_068364.1 coordinate 3,891,071, forward strand.
CTGCAACATTTTGGCGCATTTCATTGGGGATTACGCAGATGACTGTTTTGGGTGCGTTTATTGAAGTACGGTGCTTTTGTCGAAATTTCACTTTCGAAACTCTGTTTTCCGAGGGTGCTTGCCTTTGGGCGAATTTTACTTTCTTAGAAGTTGCGAGACCATAAATTTTTGACTGCATGTATTGAAAGAGGACAGATTTATCTTTAAAATGATACCGGTCTTGCAAAATTTGATATATAGGAGATACAAGAAAAAATGCTTTGAAAGTTGGCAGTTTTATAATGGGACCCTATGGGAAATGGAATTGGTGTAATTTTACCTACATATGATGATATGTTATGTTGGCTTTCCTTCATGAGCTTTCATTTAATGACAGTACACTGTATCAAGACTGGTTACTCATAACTTTATATGCCATACACCATTTCCAGGTGGAATACACTCCACACAGTCTACAAGGCATGTGTCTTTTACTGGTCTGCTTACAAAATTTTGTATGATAACCTTTTGTGCAAGATTGTTGCTCCAGAAATAGCCTAGATCTGCTATCTAACTTCAACAAGATAGAAGTAATGTGACATCATCAGTATTTGCTGTATTCCTATGATCATGAGCATCATCATAACCAGCACTACAATCTTGATATTTGTAATTATCATCATTACCATCACCACCATCTACATCATTGCCATTACAACCACCAACCATAGCAATCATCATCATAATAATAATAACCAATGTCATCATCATCATCATCATCATCATCATCATCATCATCATCATCATCATCATCATCATCATCATCATCATCTTCTTCTTCATCACTTTATCTTCATTGCATTTTTTGTATTTCCATTTGAATTGTGGCTATGCTGTTTTAAAGCAATTGGTATCATTAGAAGTAGGTTAACATACACAAGCAGGTGAAATTAATCATGAACACATTTAGTGGATTTCTTCCAGCAGACAAGACTGGTTTACTAGGAACATATGTTTAATGAGAGTGACAGGTGAAAATCTGCAGAACTATTCCAATCTCCATTGGTTTATAGGTAACATGTGCAAGACTGGTACAACAGGTGTAAATATATGAAAACCAGTCCCTCAAAAGCATGTGTCTTGCGCTACCAGATGTTTACATGGCATTCTGACCTTAGCACAGGAGAAAAGCTTCTGTAAGAACTGATTTTCAGGTTTCTTCCCCAGAAAATATATTGTTACCACTCCATTTTATGAAGTTAAAATAACATAAGAGCCTCATGCTGGGAAAACGAGGTTTAATGCACATGCATAAATTGTCCTCCTAGATTAGCTGGGCTGTTAGCTCAGGCTAATCAGGGATGTGCTTTCCACCTTACATTTGTAACTGGCTTTGCGCTAAGATGATACTTTCTTTAAACAAACAAGAGATGTGTTTGTCAGAAACACAATGCCCCCTAATGCGACGCTTTTTGTTTTACCTTTGACCTTGAAGGATGACCTTGACCTTTCACCACTCAAAATGTGCAGCTCCATGAGATACACATGCTTGCCAAATATGAAGTTGCTATGTTGAATATTTAAAAAGTCATTGCAAAACTTAACTGTACAGTAAAGTTTTGGGACATAATTTTTTTACCTTTGACCTTGAAGGATGACCTTGACCTTCACCTTTCACCACTCAAAATGTGCAGCTCCATGAGATACACATGCATGCCAAATATCATGTTGCTATGTTCAATATTTCAAAAGTTATTGCAAAGCTTTACTGTACAGTAAAGTTTTGGGACAGAATGACAGACAGAAAGAAAGAGAGACAGAAAGAAACTGAGGCCAAAAACAATATACCCCCGATCTATTGATCGGGGGACATAAAAACAAAAGGTGAACGTTCCTTCTCAGACTGTCCTGTGTGGACAGCACAGGCTAATTTGGGAAGACAATTTACACACATTCATCAACCTTGTTTTCCCACAGTGAGACGCATATCCACGACATTTTGTTAATGTCACTATGTTTGTAAGATCTTTTTTATATGTTTGGTTTCATAACATGTATTAATAAGCCTTAGTTTGAACTCGTTTTCTGTTGTTGTTTTTTATATATTTTTTTAATATTTGTCACTTTGTTTGTATGCTGCAGTTTTTGTTATTTTACTCTTGTTGCTACTTGAGCTTTCTTGCGATCATTCATTGTACTATTCTTTGTTTCACAACATTAACAATTTCCGGACTGATTTTTCATGAACCCTTTTAAAAAGAGTGAATTCTTATTACCAATTCCCACTTAATTGACATTAATTAGTTGGATATCATGATACGCTATATTTATGCATAAACCCCAAGTTAGCATTTTAGGATAAATTTTGGTAAACAATGATCAAGTTATAACAGTCTTTTAATGAGCACCTATGGCACTTTCAAATATTAACCAACAGTTTTACTAAATTAAGCACACAAAATAGGATAGGTTGGGATAGTGGAAAACAAAATAATTTATTTTGACTTTTAAAATACTTTTTTTCAAAAGGCTAAAAACTTTTTTTGTTTTGGAACAAAAGTTTCTCAAATGGTAGAGTGGTTCTAGAGTCATGGTGCATGTGCTTTGTTGTTGGTGGTATTTTAAAATACCAAGGATATAAACTATTCGGTCAGACCATGGCTTAAAAAGTTGTTGTTGCCAAATGTTTGTCAATTCACAGCTATAATACCAGATTGTTTTCCATACGCTTTTGACCTAGATTTACGATATAAGAAATGTTGTGACATGTGATGCCGATTGTGTGTGTCTGTGGGGGGGGGGGGGGGGGGGGGGGGGGCGCGACCGACTGACCGCATTTTTTTTTCTCACCTATTGGGAACGTGGTACAGACATTTAATAGGAAATAAAAATTGAGTTGTCATTCCGAAAAATTAAATTACCGACCTTGCACGAGTTTGGATTAGGAATTACACAGCCCTGATCATATTAAGACCAAAGCTAAAATATATCAAAACTAGAAAAAAAGGTGATCCATAAGCTTTGGCAATACAGCTAAAGCATTATATACACTTTTACAGAAAATATAATTACTGTGAGCACAGATGGTATGTCTATTGTATGAAGATAACAAGCACTTGTGCAGCACACACGAGAATTCCTCCTAGAGACTAGTTTCTGAGTAACATATGGGTATCACATATGCTCAGCTAACTATATGTAGTACAAGTGGCTTTAACAGATGTCTCTGAACAATTTCACTTTATTGGAGACACACACCATGCTAATTCTTTATATTTTTATGTTTTATGTTTTATATCTTGCACAAGAATTTGTTAATTATTTTTATCTTGTTATTTTCAGACTTTACACTGTATGTTGTACATTATTAAAAGTGCTTAATTCAAACTATGTAGTCTTGTGTGTTTTTTATTTAATTTTTCAGATTTTCACATTTACATATAACTGATGGATGACTGTATAACTACAAGGGTTTTTAAAAAAGGCCAAAAAACAGACTCAATGCCAAACCAAACAGTAACGATCCCTTACCGATATTGTTAAAAAAAAAATCCCACTTTTTTAAAATGTATTTTTTTAAGAAAGAATTGTCTTATAATTATTAGATCCCAATTTTATTTCTTAAACATCTAACAAAGTATATAATCAAAATTTACATGATTATGTAATCTCGCTTTGAATAATTATAAAGAGTTATATAAAATTAGTTTTTTCCAAATCAGTTTCCTTTTAGCTTGAATTGCATTTTTTAATGGCCATGAATTGGCCTGATTTTTACATTTTTAAAGATAACAAGAAATGTGTTTGTAAGAAACACTATGTCCCCTTGTGCGCCGCTTTGATTTAGTTTTTTTTACCTTTGACCTTGAAGGATGACCTTGACCTTTCACCACTAAAAATGTGCAGCTCCATGAGATACATATGCATGCCAAATATCAAGTTGCTATCTTCAATATTGCAAAAGTTATTGCAAATGATAAAGTTGGCGCAAACCAACCAACAGACCAACAGACAGGGCAAAAACATAATGTCCCCCACTATAGTGGTGGGGGACATTAAAAATTCCCAATTTTGTCCACTTTGTCTAACAAAAAAAATTCCCCAATTTTGCCATTTTATCGATTTAACCATTATCTGTTATCTCATGTCATATAAACCATTATCCATTCCCTATATAATAATATTGACCGTTATGAATATTCTCTCTTCTCTTTTGTAATTAACCACTATCCGTTAATTTTGTCATATTTAACATTAGAAGGCCCATTCGGATTTCCCTGCAGGTCAATTATCATTATATATTAGTTTGATTCATATAAACTGGTTTAATAATTTTAACAGAGAATGTGTATATTGTTCACTAAGTTCCCAATGTAGTACTTTTGCAACAAAAATTTATCCTAATTTTGTTATTTTCTGATTTCAATGGTTCAGAATGGTCTGAAAAACAAGAGGCATGTGACCCTAAAATTCCTTCACAGACACCAACAGTACTGTTACATAGACGCAGATGGCAGTTACAGTTACAGCAGTGTAGAGAGCTTCCAGCATTACATGTGGGCAGATGGCAACCTATACAGCCGGCAGAGAAATAACAGTTGTGTGGGGGAACATAAGGGAATTTGTCATGGAAACTAGAGCTTTACTTGGCAACATCTAAGGGTTACAAGTTACTTTTGTAGATGTCAGCAAAAATACATACTTATCGCAATATTTCGGACACACCATGTAACCATCTGCAAAAATAGCTAAACTTGTTTATTTTTGCACATGTTAAGCATGTAAGGTCTTTTTGACTTTTTGCCATTCAAGCTTTCTACATGTATATCCAAACTTACATCGAGATTGACAAATGTAAACTTAAGTAATTGACTTGAAACCAATAGTTTTCCTCCACTGAGTGAGTGGGATGACAAAATTAATTTAAGAATCATTACAAACACTGACACAGAATCAAGAACAAGATGTTTTTCCTATTAATCCTGCAGTTTCAAATTTCCTGAACAGCTTGTTGGTTGGGGGAGTAGGCAACATACTGAAGAAGCATGCTGTTCCTTATGGCAGTCAACATATGGCCGTAGTATGTAAACAAAGTACAACACATTGCAAGATGGGACAAGGCTGCAAATATTTAATGGCAAATGAATAAATATTTGTAACAAGAGATGTGTTTGTCAGAAACACAATGCCCCCTAATGCGCCGCTTTTTTTTTAAACTTTGACCTTGAAGGATGAACTTGACCATTCACCACTCTAAATGTGCAGCTCCATGAGATACACATGCATGCCAAATATGAAGTTGCTATGTTCTATATTTCAAAAGTTATTGCAAAACTTTACTGCAGGTATTTTTTTTTTATTTTTACCTTAGACCTTGAAGGATGACCTTGACCTTTCACCACTCAAAATGTGCAGCTCAATGAGATACACATGCATGCCAAATATGAAGTTGCTACAGTACAGCCAACGCGGAACAAACATATTTTGCGATCCGCGGCGGCAAGGCGCAACCAGTCAATGCCGAGTCGGGTGTTGAAGCCGCGTCAAGACACATTTCGCCACAAAAGCTTCGCATCTGTCCGCCGAGACATGCCGAGGCAAGCCGCAATCCGCGACATGACGCCGAGTCCATGAACATCTTCAAATCCAAATTTTTTAAAAATGATTAGTTAGTTAACCCTTTCCAACTCAGACGCAAATTGAACATGGCTATTTGCAAACAGCTTTCAACTAGAACAGCCTGCGAGTAACTTGAAGTCTGTTCCGGTTTTATGCTGTTTGCTGTTCATCAGTATCTAAGGGTTGGAAATGAAACCTTTAAAACTTTAATCTAGTAAGAAAGGTCTTTAATTAAATGTAACTTTCTAATAGACTACAATTGCGTCAAAATACGTATCTAAGTGGTAAAGGGTTAAAAGAAATTTAAAAGAACAATTATAATAATATTTAAAATCATAATTAATTTAATGTGCGCGGATTGAAAATAGATAAACTAGTTAATAAAAAAGCATGCTGTTGTTTTGTTTTTAGTGATTGCATTCTCGTTTCTAAAGAAATTGCTGTCATCCAGATAGAAATAATTATTACTTTAAAAGAATACAAATAAAAAAAAATCAAATTTATAAAAACAAAATACGATTATCACGGACATGTATTAATAAAATTCCAATAATAATTTGCCATTGTCATTTTTAGAATCGGCTAAAGTACTTTAAGTTACTTTGTGTGCATTTATTGCGCCATATGATTATTGCCTTTATATTAAACGATCAACAAACATATTTGTTTTGGGTTTAATTTTTACGACAACATGTATTAGCATATAAGCATATTTAATGTGTCTGGCCAAGTTAGTTTGTTTCCCGCCCGTAGTGTATGTATTTCACCCATAAATGTCACGTAATTATGTTTTGGCACATACAAGTGGTCAAGACTCCAGCAGTTGGTGAATTTATAATTGCTTGTTGTTTTTGCTTTTATATTTTAGCTGAGACATTTAGCAGTTTGAAGCCACATCAATAACCAACTCTTAATTGTTGTTTTGTTAAGCTTATCAGCTTATTATAACTATTGTTTGACTATGCGTATATAAAGTAGTTTCATTTTGTTATATTATACAATTGATATCGCTAATCATTACCCGATAATCCCGTATATTCCAGTAAATATTTACGATAAAAGCGCTCAAGACACACACACATTCGCCATAATTCCTAAGTATTAAATACATTTTGGCATTTGTAACTATTTAAAAATGTGATGAAATAACGTCCAATCGGGGCGTTTTTTTCCCCACTGAACACGCATAAATCGCCTGACGTGATGTACATGTTTTTATACAACACAAAATACACCCAAACTTTCCATGCGACGTTGTACATGTCTGCATAATTTTCGCGCGCTTTTTATAGATACAAAGGATATTTTAGCACTGTTTATTTGACGCTAGAATTTGTTAATGTCGCATTAGCATTAAAATTCGGAAGCGTGTTTCGAATTACAATTTTAATAAAGCTGATTTCAGAATCGAACAAAACATTAACATTGTGCGTAATTTATTCAACGATAATTTGTTAAAGCGCATTATGTGCCATATCCCTTATTAAAACATGAAAATAATAAATATGAAAGTAGCGTAAATCAAGGTTTCTATGCTACAAAAATGTACATGTATGTGTATATCTTTTCACTCAATCCGCCGCGTACGTATATATGCGGCGGATTTACTCCGCTAAAGTATGCGAGGTTAAAACAGACTTGGTGCCGTTGCACGGATCAATGACAAGTGCCTCGGCAATAAGCCGCGTTAACACTCGACACGGCCGCCGCATACTAAATTTCTGGTGGTGGCGTAGCCGCGGATCATGTTTGTTCCGCGTTGGCTGTACTGTATGTTCAATATTTCAAAAGTAATTGCAAAACTTTACTGTAAGGTTAAAGTTTTGGGACAGAATGACAGACAGAAAGACAGACCTGCCAAAAACAATATACCCCCGATCTATCGATCCGGAGGCATAAAAACCTAAATTTCATTTGCTTGAGAGACTCTTTCATCCTTTCTCTATTATAGCAGCACCTTATACCTGTCCAATTTTGGTATTATTATTCCCAATCTTTAGATTTGATCGATTGGATTAACCCTTTCCCCGATAGATGCGTATAATCCCGAGTCTATCGATTCCCCGATACATGCGTTTATTACCGTCTCTATCGATTACCGCATACATGCGAATTTGGCCGTGTCTATCCATTACCCGATAATCCCGTATATTCCCAATGTCCATTTTCAAATGCAAATTCTGATTGATATTAACGACAAAAGTGCTCAAGAAAACTCATAAACACAAACATCCGACATTTTTCTAAAGTGTCAAATAAATTTCGGCATATGTTTCTATTTAAAGATTTGATGAAATAGGTGTCCAATCGGGACAATGGTATTCAAATTAGCGTAAATAACATAATGTGGTGTGCGCGCATCGTGTACAGTTATTGTTCTGTTACAAATTGTAGCCAGAAATAAATACATGTATATGCCCATGATATTTTCGTGTCAGGTCTTTGTTTGGACAAAAAGAGCGCGAAAATAGGCGTGGGTGTATTTATTTATAACAAAAACTGCGTAGCGCAGACAGCAACGTAAAAGCTTCGTAGTGAATTTCCATTTAAGTATTGGGGCATCTCGCAAATGATTTTGACATTTTCCTGAATAAAATAAAAGTAATAAACGCTGTATCATTTTCATATGTTAGTTCCTTCAATATTGCAACAATTATTGTACTGTATCTGATTGCACGCAAAGTGCCGTGTACAGTTCATGAATATTCTTTTACAACGACCAATTAACAGCGTCATCTATATTTAGATTTTATGCAATATGTACAAGTCATTTTCTGGAAATTGGGAGAAAGTAAAAGTGATTTTCGAAAATAGACCAACGTTTTTTCCATTTAATTTGTCATAATTATTTATATTTTATGTTGTCTGTGTATGTTTATTTGGTTCTCATTTATCTTATTAAAATTAATATCGTGATGATAAATGTTTAAAGCAAGTCCCGTTTCCGAGATCATTTACGAGAATTACTTCAATATATTTACTGACATATAAAATCATGGTTTTGACAGACGACACGTGCTAATCTAAAGTTGGTGTTTTTGTAATACACAGGATATTGGATTATCGCTGCTTGATTGAGCAATAAAACAAAGACGCAGTCGGCGGTTTTCAGTAGGCCTTTTGTACTGACCAACATAATAATTAATAATGCATGTGCTTATCTAACATTTAGGGATAAAACACACGGGATACTAGACACTTTGGGCTTGTTTGGGCCATAAAACGCAATCCCGGTGGCTTTTTTCAGTAGCACACGTGTCCAGAAACTAACGAGTTCGGGTAATAAAGCACAGAGATTATGATCTGAAAACTGCATGGAGTCTGAAATAAAAACAAAATGCCGACAAATCAAAAGATTAATCTCTTAATGTTACAATTCAATATTTTAAGGTGGGGTTCTCACTGCACTTCTTGTTGCATTCGCATACGCTTGTATTACTTGTTATAACTTATATCCTCGTATTTTTTATAAGAATACAGACTTAAAATTTATATGGTTGGAATGAGAATTTATTTCTCTACAATATTTACATTGACACAAATGATGTGAAATGCAAGAAACTAAGTGAAAATTAAGCCTAAACAAGACAGGTGTTACAGTTGAGAATGTTTCCATTATTTTCCCAATAACCCTATTGAGATGGTGTAGTCAGGCTTATCAGCTGTATATGGAGTCACTGTTATCAGAACAGCAGGACTGGTATTGGCCTGGAGTAGCAGATCAGATAAGAGGTCTATCAGGGAAAGGGTTAAGAAACAAGCCTTAGCAACCCTTATACAACTCCTTTTCTACAGGTTATGTATGTTTCTTGGAAACAGCAGCAAAAAGCTTAAGGTTTTAATAACTCTAATCAATCACAAACATTTATTTTCTTAAGAGATGGCATTTACAAAGTAGTCTCCCCTGCACTTCCTTAAATTATTGACCTCAATCAGCAGATCTGAAAACCGAGCCAATCAGAACCACCCAAAAGCTCTTTCTTTTCCTTACTGGTCTACTTCGAATAAAAGTATTTATATAAGGTTGATTGATGTGTGACTAGTAAATTGATATAAATTTGTAAAATACGACAAAAAATATGACAAAAAATTATCACACAATAAATAACAGGACTCATTATGACATTACTCACCACATACATGGAGATTTTGTCATGGAAATGTGTGCTAAGATTTGAAGCAAATCCATAATGTAGCCTGCCATACCATGTATAACACTCTACCTGGCTGATGTTTAGTTGTAATAACTGGAACAGGAGCAAGCTGTTACCAGGCAAAATTCAGTCTTTAGGCCAACCAAATTACTTGTTTGCTTCCCTAGCAAAACTACTAAACATGCCTACAATATTGATTCTTAAGGCAACACAAACATCTTTTTCCAAGACTGACTTTAAATCACAGAGTTTGTACAATAAATTGCTTATACTGTCGATTTATTTGACCAGAAAAGCAATAATTTGAATTGTGTACCTGACATCCTCATCACAGCACATTTCAGGGCCTTTGATATTAAGATTTCCAACACAAAGGTTACTGAAACTTTTAAACAAAGCATGATGATTGCTTTCTATTCTTTTCTTTTCCAAGAGGTCTCCTTTATATTGTTACTGTTAGACCTCACACAGACATTGTCTTCAGTACCTAAATTTCTAATTTAACAAACAAGATGTGTTTGTGAAACACAATGTCCCCCTATATGACGTTTGACCTTGAAGGATGACCTTGACCTTGACCCTTCACCACTCAAAATGTGCAGCTCCATGAGACACACATGCATTTCAAATATATAATTGCTAGCTTCAATAGTGCAGAAGTGAAATTACATGAGCAATTTTGACCCATATATTGGACCTTGAAGGATAACCTTGACCTTTCGCCACTAAAAATGTGCAGCTCCATGAGATACACATGCATGGCAAATATCAAGTTGCTATCTTCAATATTGCAAAAGTATTCATACAATAAGCGATTTGGGCCACATATATTTGACCTCTGACCTTGAAGGATGACCTTGACCTTTCACCACTCAAAATGTGCAGCTCCATGAGATACACATGCATGCCAAATATCAAGTTGCTATCTTCAATATTGCAAAAGTAATCATAAAATGAGCGATTTTGGCCACATATATTTGACATCTGACCTTGAAGGATGACCTTGACCTTGACCTTTCACCACACAAAATGTGCAGCTCCATGAGATACACATGCATGCCAAAGATCAAGTTGCTATCTTGAATATTGAAATACTGCAAAAGTGTACATTAAATGAGCCATTTTGACCCATATATTTGACCTTTGACCTTGAAGGATGACCTTGACCTTTCACCACTCAAAATGTGCAGCTCCATGAGATACATATGCATGCCAAATATCAAGTTGCTATCTTCAATATTGCAAAAGTTATTGCAAATGTTAAAGTTGATGCAAACCAACCAACCAACAGACCAACCAACAGACAGGGCAAAAACAATAATGTGCCCCACTGCTATAGTGGGGGACATAGCAGTGGGGGACATAAAAACAAGAGATGTGTTTGTCAGAAACACAATGCCCCCTATTGCGCTGCTTTGATTTTTTTTTTACCTTTGACCTTGAAGGATGACCTTTCACCACTCAAAATGTGCAGATCCATGAGATACACATGCATGCCAAATATCAAGTTGCTATGTGAAGGGACATTATGAGCATTTTTCGAAACCTAAAATAGTAAATGCGAAACCTAAATGCAAAGTGTGACAGAAGGACAGACGGACAGACGGTCCGATCACTACATGCCCTCCTTTGGGGGCATAAAAATCAGAGAAGGAGCCAGGGAGAAAGGTTCCATATTATCCTCAAGGATTCATACAACACTTTCTAAACAACAAATAACAGTATGCATTAAGCATCAAACTTTATCTGCATTTAGGTTTGAAAACATGTTTGATTCATTCAGTGCAGCACTTACCTTGCTTGTATGCATTAAACATATCCATATTGCTTTGGCCAGGGCCCTTCATGTTACTGGATACTGGTGGGGAGAACATCTGAAAAGGGATATGAAAAACACTGAAAAGCAGCAAACTTTCTTACTTACTCCTCCTCCTGTCTACTTAAAACAGAAATGATTGGACTCCATAAATAAAATTGAAAAATTGAAATTAAAATTTTAGAGCCAATGTAAAGGTTTTAGCACAACGCCGGCGGACAGCTGACGACGAGCTGGCTTAATGACAATACCTCTGGTTTTCTCCGAAAACAGCCCAGCTAATAAAACTACTGACAAGGGCTTTTTTTCTTTCTTTAGCAAGGCCCCCCCTTCCCGAAGGAAACGACCACCTAAGAAATTTTCTTTAAAATAATGCAATTATTATAAACTTGTAAGCTTACTTGGGAAAATTCTCCCCCTTTTTCAGTTTTGTAGATAATTTGTCCATCAAAATGGAAGACCAGACCCTTTTCCTTTATTAATAAAAGCCCTAGATTAATTTATTAATTGTTTTATTGTTATGTGTGCTTTTACTTTAAAGATAAATTTTATTACTTTAAAGAAAAATTCAAAGATAAATAACGTTAAATAGGACAGACCAGTCAGAAGTTTTAGTATGTAAGTATAACAGGCACATAATCATATACAAGTCCATTAAAAAACTAGAGATGTGTTAGTCAGAAACACAATGCCCCCTATTGCACCTCTTTATAACAATATATTTGACCTTGAAGGATGACCTTGACCTTTCACAACTCAAAATGTGCAGCTCCATGATATACACATGCATGCCAAATATCAAGTTGCTATCTTCAATAATGCAAAAGTTATTGCAAAACTTTTACCAAGGTTAAAGTTTTGGGACACACACATTATGAATGAATGACAGACAGACAGACAAGCCAAAAACAATATACCCCCGATCTTTCGATTCGTGGGCATAAAAATACAGCACACCATCAAAAGTACACCAATTGACCAGTCAAAAATACATCATTGACTGACCATACTCTTCACTTGTTGACCAGAGTGTACTAGTACAAATGACATAAAAGCCCGAGGCTATTGTTTATTGATAATACAAAATAATCAAATGAATACTGTTAGAATTGGCCATTGTTATAGTTCATATTGCTTATGTTGGATGATTGATGTGATTATTAATTTGTTACTCATTTTGTAATAGGAAGAAATGTTGAGGCGTAAGATAGTGATAATTGACTTTAAAACAGCTGCCTATTCTTAAAATATGCCCCTTATACGATTATTACTACTACCACTACAACAACCACTACCTACTAGTGCAGTGCTCCAGCTAGGATTTGAAAAGGGCAGGGGGGCTTTTTTTGTCAAAAGGGCACTTTCGACGCGCAGTATTTTGTGAAAAGGGCACTTTCAACGCGCAGTATTTTGTGAAAAGGGCACGTTCAAGCGCGCGGGTGTTTCTGGAATGCTTTCTATTGCATGTTCATTTATATGTTATAAATAATTGTATTAATCCCATTATTATTAAACCATTCAAATATTAAAACTACAATGAGGATTAAACTAATTACAATGTAAAAACAGATTTATGAATTATCATATGTAAAAAAAAAAAAAAAATATTTTAAATTTTTTTTTTTGAGGGGGGGGGGGCAGGGCGGAGGTTCGGGGGGGGGGGGGGGGGGGGGGGGGGGGCAGGGCAGGGGGGGGGGCAGGGCAGAGGTTCGGGAGGGCAGGGCGCGGCGCCCTTCGATTTAGGCCTAGCTGGAGCACTGTAGTGCTATAATTGTGTAAGTATAAGTTAAATGAAGTTATTTATGCAGTGTTAGGATATGGATCACTGATTCAACTAGCACTGCTTCCACCATTTCTATCATTAAACATGTAACTACTAGTAACTACTACTAGTAACTACTACTACTACTACTACTAGAATAAATGTAAATTAAACAAAATATTAACAAAAATTACAGTTCTGAACGATTCAGATGCTTTCCGCAGTTGCGTAAATTTCGGACATAAAATTCGGAGGCAGATTTTGTAACAGAAAAATCTTTTGTCTTTATCTGTAAATTACTGTACAAATAAATATTCTTTGAAAACTAAAGACTGCATTTTGAATTATGCATGTATTGATTAGATTTAATGTCAATGAAACAAAATATTAACAAAAATAACAGTTCTGAACGATTCAGATGCTTTCCGCAGTTGCGTAAATTTCTGACATTAAATTGGGATGCGGATTTTATAACAGAAAAAACTTTTGAGTCGGCGGTTAAAAACAGGGTCGGTCGGGTACTTGGAAACAAGACTTCTTTTTTGTTAGGCCTATATTGGACAAAGCCATATAACTGACTGTGATATATTGGAGTCAATTTTCAACTATAAATCAGCGAAAATTTGTGAGGGGAAAAAAATCAGTTCTTGGGGAGAAAAAAATATACTTTTCAGGTGGGGTACTGCAGCCGAAATTCGGCGGCAGATTTGATAGATTGAGGGCCCTGTAGTAGTACATATATTATCAACTGAATAAGTCAGATGTAGTAGAATAATGTAGAAGTAATCATCTAGCTTGCAAATTAAAATAAGGGTATTTTGCCATGCCTTTTTCACACCTAGGGGGCCCACATTCCCCTGCCCTGGTAGATATGTCTTAATCACATTAGCATGCATGAACTGTTTTCAGTCCCGATTGTTGAAGGTAATGGCATTTACAAATAGTAGGATATATTAGAGATCTCCGTGGCATAGTGGTCTGGATATGGACTGTCCGTCCAGCCATCGGGAGGTCTCAGGTTCCATCCTCAATCTGGGAGCATACTTTAGATCTCCCCAATAGACACCAAGTACTGGTTCTAGTCCCAGGAAACGGACTCGAGAGCGTTTAAAATAAGCTATTCAATCTAGCTCAAATAAATTGGTTTAAACTAAATAGATAGATAATTAATTAATTATCACATATGACACATTACCAACATCAACATATCACACAAAACCTACAAAAATAAAGCTAAAATTATAACTTACCTATATTTTGAACTACACACAAAATGTCCAAATTGACAATTGTAAACAAAAACCTATGTTTGTTTGTTCGTTGTCATTTTAAGTATGTAAACATGCCATTGTTTGCAGAAGATAAAATATGTTTACAACATCTGGACCCGACATGCCATCCAAAATTTCTGGCAAATATCCTGGAAATCAATGGTTGATTATTGTATTTACTATTTATCAGTAATCCATTGCGTCCAAATGTACCTAGTTTGTGTGAGTGTACCCTACACACTTTACAAGGACAACTTATGTTTCTGACAACTGACTTATGGACTGAAACAATTTGTGCATATGATACCGCATATACATGTAGTGATAAGTACTCTTATATCTTATACAATATACACATCTGATAAATGGTCTCCACATTCTTTTGTATGGTTTCAATATTTCAATCATTAAAATTTTCAATTTGACAACTGCAAAACTTTGCAACATTTTTTAGCATATATTGAATTAACTAAACTTCGAGCTACAGCAGTACACATCAACACCGTTATTTCGAAAAACGATAATCCGAAGTCACCGTTATTTCGAAGTATTTTTCGGGTCCCGATTTTGGTTCTTCTTTGTTTAATGTAAAATTTCATTGTTAATCCAAACTTTGTTAAACCGAAGAAATCATTTATTCGAAGTGATTCTGTCGGTCCCAACACTATAATTTGCACCTAGTTATCAATCTTTAATCCGAAGTCATATTTACTGCAAAACACTGAGCGTAATTTCACACCTTTGTCGTCTGCGCGTGGCGGGTCAAAGCCGATATTTACACCGTTGTCGTCTGCACGTAGCGTGTTAATTTAATAATGTCGTCAAAAGCTGATAATTACTATGTATGTAGTTTTGCATTCTTTAATAATCAACAAACGTGTCACGTAAGGTCTGAGTAAATGGTGTCAAATGAAATGCATCATATATAAACTCTACCTTTTAAACAAAAATAATTACAAAATGTCTGATACAAACAAGTCAACCACGTTACTATTATACCAACCAAATGTCGAGCAATCTGGAGAAGGGCCCGGTACCCACAACGAATTCCACAACGTTTTATTTTTACAGACTCAAAGAAGTGTTCTGTCAAATGTTTATTTCGAATTATCGTTAATCCGAAGTTTTTTTAACAGTCCCAACGACTACGAAATAACGGTGTTGAAGTGTATGTTGAAAAATGGAAATAGTCAACTATTGTTTGTTTGTCATCACTAGGCATTAACATACAACTAGGTGCTCCTTTGAATCACAGACAAGGGGAGAAAGGCCATTGAAAGGGTTTATGACCAATCACCACACTAAGTTATGTGGCCAGGCCATGAAACAAACTTACTAATTCAATTTGTATTTTTTTGCGGTGTTTTTTTTTTACTTTTGCGAACAATTCATAAGAAAAAGGAAACATTTTCTTTAAACATTCTCTAACACAGATAACACATTTTCAATGCCTAAGGCTAAATTTTTGCAAAAGAGCAGCAGATGTTTTCTTAAGTCTGGTTAAAATATAGCCTCACAAACCCCCCCCCTCACCACCCCCTTCCTGGAAACCAATCTGCAAAGCAATTTGCTATAAGGAACAGGTGTTTTTTGCATCAGACTTCAAGCCAGTAAATCTGATGTTACACACAAGCATCTGGCATAGGTGTAGAGACATCTGAGATATTAGAGGGTGAAGATTGTAAGAGTAATTTGCCCTTGTAAAGCAATGTCAAGGCCTTCACCAGCACCCTGGTTGCCTGGTCTTAGAAGTAACGGATCTTGCAATGGGTAACCCCCCTCTACCCTGCTCCCCCACCTCTTAACATGTTAAACGATTTATGTCTAGTGGACTCTCCCATCCTTCTAAAGTGGATAAATTTATTTCCCAAATTAGGGATGTCTAGTATATTTATTTCTATATTTAGAATATTTCTTACAGAAATTCCTTAGAGCAAAAAGCGTAGACCCAAATGAGACGCCGCATCATGCGGCATCTCATCTGGGTCTACGCTGTTTGCCAAGGCCTTTTTTCTAGACGCTAGGAATAAATGGGTTAATGGACATATTTGCCAAATTACTTAGTCTGGTGTTTTTGCCCTTTATAAATACATCTAAAGGGTTAAAAGTTGGCAAAACCTAAAAACCTAAAAACTTAGCTGTGTGCTGCAAGGCCCCCAGTACCTACAGGGTAGAGCTCTGGCTGTCGGACCAGAGACTTAGAAAATAACAAATAGAACAAGACATTGTCAAGCAATTAAGTCCCCTACCGGCTCAACCATTGTCAAAAATAATTCTTTTTTTATATTTGTTGCCATAGCAACCAGAAATTTTGACATAGGAACAAAACGATATGACGTGCATAATGGTCTTAATGCCATCTATCCAATTTTCAAGTTTCATGACGAAATATTAAGAACTTTTAGTTTTCGCAGGATCCAGAAAACCACCATTTCCAGCAGTATTTCTAGTCTTTTTGTTGCCATAGCAACCAGAATTTTTGACGTAGGAACAAAACAAAATGACGTGCATAATGTCCATATTGCCATCTACCCATGTTTTAAGTTTCATGAAAAAAATATTAAGAACTTTAAAAGTTATCGCAGGATCCTGAAAAATGTGACAGACAGACAGACGCACAGAGCGCAAACCGGAAGTCCCCTCCGGTGAAACCGGTAGGGGACTAAAAATAGCTTATAAAATCTATTCAAATTTTTAAAACAATTCTTGCTTTGCCAAGTAATTTGATGAAGGTGAGATCATATATTTTCTGTTTAAAATAAATTCTGCCAGAAACCAACAATTTCAATAAACATCTATGAGGCATTACATTCAATGCAAATGATCATTAATTCACATACATGAAACAACAGGAAAAGGTTTATTTGTTCTTTATGATTAGTGCAGCATCAAATAAACCAAATAACTGTGCCTTGGTATAATTACAATTAAATGGTTTTAAGATTTATTGATCAATTAAAGTAATTCATAAAATAAACATATTGTGGTAAGACATGCTGAAATAATTGCTTATTAATAAGCATATTTTTAAACACTGAAGTGTGTTTTTTTTGCTCAAATTTTGCGCTCTTATTTTCTGAATATAACTGTTTACATTTGTATAATACTTTCAAAGCTTCAGGGTTTCATTGCAAACACAAGATTTTTACTGAACAGTGCAATGACAAATGTAAGCGATAGGAGATAAACAATACAGCTCCAGATGGCTCTGTTTACATTACAAACAGTCCTCTTCTTCAAGATCTATAATGGACCTCAGATAATATTTATACACAGGGTTACATTGCACCTGGTGTCTTAACGGACTGAAATTCCTTGATTTTTAAGCTTTGGGCAGTTTTTGCTTGCACTGAATTGTAACAAATGTTCAGATATCCTTAAAACTAACTGGGGGTATTTCATGTCTCCTGCATTGATGTCTACACAACCAGAGGGGTTAATCACTTGACAAACAACATGGCAGGTATTTTTTGCCGTTTTACCCTTTAATACTTTTGTTAATTACTTAAAAGCTGCCCACTTTCCAGCCATATCAGCAAGGAAGCGTTTATTTCGTATTAATATTCACGCTATATGGCGACTTTACTTGTTGCACAATTTCTTAGCGGGTCACAAAATTACATCTTCCACCAAGACAATTCATAGCGAGTAAAATCGATACATTGAGTGAATATAAATACAAAATCAACCCAAATAAACATACTGTAAAATGTTTAATTTTTGTTTGTATTATTATATCATGATCTTATTGTCCAATTGTGGCACCAGTTTGGCAACAACTTTTTAATTTGGAAAAAGTTAAGGGGTACCAATTCTTTAAAGCCCACGGGGAACCCTGCTGATAAGGAAATCAAGACAGAGATGCAATCAAGAGCTTAAAGACCCTGGGGAACGGCTGAAACTGTTTTATGAACGTTTATATGAAGTTAATTAAAGCACTGTTTTATGTACTATAAGCACTGTTTTGTGTAGTGTGTGCATTGTTGTATGTACTTTTTGCGCTGCTGACAAACTTATAAATCTCATCAATTAAAATTATTTCCCTTAAAGTTAGTGTAACACAACCTGTAAACAAGATCTTGCCCCAATAAATCCAAGCCCTCTTAAAACCCAATTACAACCAAAACCAGTTTCCCTTTCTTTACCATACCCATGGGACATTATGGTATGGTAATTCAAAACCAAGTACTGTAAACAATCACTAGATCACATAGTACATGTACTCGATCAATTTTGACATTTATTTCAACAAAAATCTAATGGCAACACTGGTGACAGATGTTTTCTAAAAATAGAACTACAGTGTACATGTAAACCTTGAGGTTACAATATACTAAATCTTTTGGGAGTGCAATGCTATACTCTTTAAAAACCTGAACATCATTTATAGAAAGACACAATTTTCTGTGTGGGCACTTGCCATGACTTTATTTTAGAATGTTTCTTTGTGCATGTGGTAGGGAAAACATTGATGTTTAACAGAAATTCACTCATTTGCTTGAAGGTTAAAGACTACATGAGACTTTGACAGATGGCGGGAAACCCTCATCCACTGGTACGAACCCGGTAAATTGATGGCTGTAAAACAGTGACCGCTGATTCGCATCGAGTTCTTTCTTGCAAAACGCATGACCCCCCTTTTTTATTGTCTAAATCATTGCGGCTTGGAATGCTCTTTAAGAAAAGGTATGGTTATGGGGGTCTCTATGCGCAAAAGTTTGACTTTATTTTTTGTTGAAGTTATTGCTTTTACATTGAATTTGTGTAGGAAATCTTTTGGTATATTGTAACCTTGAAAGGGCATAATGCAAAAAGGTTGTCAGACAGATTAAAGCCAATTTGGAAGGATACTACAGAACTATTTAAATATTGAAAAAAGAAATTCTGTATTTGTCACCTTTTTGAGGAAAAGAAATTTGCTCAATTTGGAAAGTCATGCCATAATTCAAATTAAAGAATTACTTCTTAAAATCTACAATGCGTTGAAAAGAAGCATTCTAAAACATAGCGTTAGGTAAACAAATGCCACAGAAAGCAAAATACAATATAAAAAACTGTTTCTTAACAGCAAAATATAGTTTTGTTATTTTAAAGTCATCAATTAAAATCTTTACAATAATGAAGCATTTCATGATTTGTAATTCTTTTCATCTTTTATATGGAAAATGTGTGTACATGTGTATTACTAACATAAGTGTTCAAAATACCATTTCATTGGTAAAATCATTTTACCAACTCCATAGCGTTTAAACTACATTTTACCTTAAACGCCTGCTTGGTCTTGTGGAAGCATGTTACACTTTGATTCAAAAGGTCCCAGGTTTTAATCCTGGGACAGACATTATTTACTATTATTCATTTGTCCTTTTAAATCATTTTGGACTATTCCAAATATTATGTAGAAGTTACAGTAAGTAACTGCATTTGATGACATCATTAAAATATACGCAAGTCCCTTACCTTTTTTTATACACACAAATGCTTATTCATATTTAATATCCACCTTAGTGGGTATACTTCTGACTGGGGCATCACAGTGACCATCAAATTAGAACAAAAACATTTGTATGAAGCATAGAAAAGGGTAGGAGGATAGGGTTAGTATGAAAATCTAAACGTTGCAATGGCAACCAAACACTGACCTTATGAAATGGGTCGTTGAACTGTTGACATCACCATGCGGGATTTTCAAGGTCAAAGGTCAGGATATAAAATAGAAAGACACATAAATAACATAAATAACACACTGAAGCCTAAAAATAACATAAATGGAGTACATGTACATATAAAATGCACTTTTCCGTGGTAATATGTTCATAAACCCAACAATTTTTTACAGATGATAATATGCTGAAATCTGCTCTTTGTTTTTATAAATAATCCCTTTTCTTGTCTTTTAAATGATAATCTGTTGACACCAATAAATATTTAAACAAGAGGGCCTAAAAGGCCCAAAGTCGCTCACCTGAGATAACAAGATATTATTGGGACAAATCTTCTGACCAAGTTTCATGAAGATCGGAAAATAAATGTGGCCTCTAGACTGTTAACAAGGTTTTACTATAGCCATATAAGGAAAAATGCCCTGCCCCCTGGCGGCCATGTTTTTCAACCAACCGGCATCATTTTTGAACTCGTCCAAGATATTATCGGAATGAATCTTCTGACCAAGTTTCATGAAGATCGGACAGTAAATGTGGCCTCTAGAGTGTTAACAAGATTTTACTAAAGCCATATAAGCAGGGGACAAAAATTCCACTCGTCCGCTCGTATTGACGAGTGAAATCTTGAAAGGACGAGTGAATTTCCCTAAAGCTCTCGTCCTACAGGACAAGTGAAAAAAAAATGATGTTAAAATATATATTTTCTGACCAGTAAGACTCTTTTTCATTAAATAAAATCATTTCTTAAAGCATATCTATTCTGAAAGTAGAACGATAATGAACCAGAACTCGTAATTGAAAATTTCATACAGCAGGTGCGCGTTGTTATGCGAGACTGTGTCCCGAGTAAAAATTGGCTTTTTGGTGTAAACTTTGCGCGTCCATGTTGACAGGGAACCATCTGACTTCATTCACTATAAGTATTGATTTTTTTAAAGAATTATTTTACTGCAAAGTACGGTTTTAAACCAGTCTGAATTTCATCTGAAAAATGTCTGACATACGAGCGTTCTTTAAAGGGGGCACGAGCGATGTTCAACCATCCGAAATGGAAAGCACGCAAGCATTAGAAAAAGGAAAAAACAAATTTGTCTTCATTTATTTATTTTGTGTTCCTCATAAATAAAGTAAGTTAACATTTCTTCTGTGATCAGCTGGCATGAATAACTAAGTAAGCAGCATTTTAGCAGTGATATAGGAAATATTGTTAGTCATATCAGTCCTTTGCAATCTTTCTTTCACACATATTTGAAGAACAAGTGCATGTGTTTGCAGGACGAGTGAAAATTTTAATGCACTTGTCCTGCAGGACGAGTGCAATTAATAAATATTTTTGTCCCCTGCATATAAGGAAAAATGCCCCGACCCTTGGAGTCCAAGTTTTTCAAGCAAACATAATTATTTTCAAACTCATCCAAGATATCATTGAGACCAATCTTCAAACCAAATTTCATGAAGATTGGACAATAAATGTGGCCTCTAGAGTGTTAACAAGGCAAATGTTGACGACGGACGACGGACAAAAGGTGATCACAAAAAGTTGTGCTCAGGTGAGCTAAAAACAAAAACACCAAAATATACAAACAATTGTTGATTTTAGTCTCTTTTGGTGCTTAAATGTTAATTTTGTGATATACCCAAAACAGAGTCTGACTGAAAATAACAATCTAATGCCTGTATACCCCACTGTGGCAATACATTGTAACTATCAAAATCTTGAAAAGTACATACATTTACAATGAAATATACGTGCCAATGTGAACTGAGCGTAAATACTGTGCAGTATACTGAAAAACAAGAGTCACTATGGCCCTTAAATGCTCACCTGCATGCACATTACTCCAATTGTTGAAAAATTGACCTGGTGATCTAGTTTTTTACCACACTTAAACCTTATTCAAACATGGCCATAAAATTATCAATATAAACATTCCCACTAGGCTTTTTATCATTTAGACTGTTAAAATATTTGACCATGTGACCTCAAGTTTGGAAAGACGTGACCCAGATTCAAAATCTTCCAAGACGCTGTTGCCATAACCATCCTGACCAACTTTCATCTGATTAAGTTATAAATGTCCCCTCTGGAGTTGACTAAGTTATCTCATCTATCCATGCAAGGGACCCAGATTTTACCTTGATCTAGATTTATTTAACAATTTAACATTCTAACAAAGTTTTATCTAGACAGAATGCAACATGTGGCCTTAATATAGGTTACAATATAAAAGTTTACAACCTCACAACACATAACTCATAACACATGACGCTGCAATGGTTCAAATTAAGTACTTTGTGCTCAGAAATGCTAACAATATACTGATCAACAGCATTTTGTCCACATAATACAACCTGTAAACTATGTTAAACTAAGTTAAAATTCAAACATTAACATCATATTTGGTCATAAAAATACAATTTTAATACTGTAAGTGTATGCAAATAAAACTTGCATCTCACATTCACAATGGCATAAAATATATCACATCAGTATTTTAGCATCAATTTATTTTTTACATCAATTTACACCAAAATAGTGTTAACTAAATCTCTTTTGCAAAAGTTCCTTTATTTCCCTCCCCCTTAAAAGATGGGCGTAAACTCTCACACGATAAGTGCATTTTAAAGGGTAAATGTGGAAACAAATCTCCCTTGGGTCTCTCCCATATGCGTTACATGTAAAAAGCTTCGCATACAAACAACAACTTCAGCAAAGCAGGAAATTGCTTACATGTAAATCATATTAATTAAAGCCAACTAATCAAAATTATTTTTTAATCCTTAATTAACTGTTGAAGATGAATCCTGAAAATTGACCATAACAAAAACAAGACTCATGTTTGCATTGAAAGATGTATAGCACTATTAATACTACATTTGTAAAATCATAAACACAGCAAACACAACTTGTAATTTAATGAAAAGAAACAACATGTACTTTAAGATATTCTAACAAGAGATGTGTTTGTCAGAAACACAATGCCCCCTATTGCGCCGCTTTGAAATAAAATTTCAATATATCATTGGGCAGGTTTAGAAATTATCTCCCTTTTAAAGCTTATTACTTCCCTTGGATTGTATTTTTTTACTTTTGACCCACAGGTGGTTAGCGTGTGGCTATGATATTAATTAGTGAAAACATCATTTTGAATGATAAATAATCATATTATAACGAAAAATTAACTTTTCTGAAAAAAAAATATTTCACTATCAAATATATATATAACAAGGTATGCAACTCAAAATCAGCCCAAAACGGGGTGCATCGCTTTGAACAGCCATATCTTCATAAATTTTGCAGCGATTTTCACGATCTCGGTCTTATTCAACGCAGAAATGAATTTCCTTTCTGGAAATGTATATGTCTTGCAATATTTTAACAAATGCTGGGTCAACTTTTAAGAAATAACACAATACACAACACGCATGACCCAGTTGACAGTGATCATGCTGTCTTTAAGACTGAAATCTTCACGGAGTAAAGGGCAACTTCCCTACAAAGTTCATGTAGTTCGATACCATTATTCAATAAAACGTATGAAAAAACATTATTACCGTTCTTGTCGTTACATTCTGCATCAAGACTAACTGTCCAGCGCCGTTTGAAACCTTTGTTTACATACATTTCAACTAACTGACATTTTAAACATACGAGTGATTTCATTGGTCCAATGCGGAGGTGTGTCTTTACGACTGGAGATTTCATTCATAAAGAATACATGATCACTGTCAACTGGGTCATGCGTGTTGTGTATCGTGTTATTTCTTAAAAGTTGACCCAGCATTTGTAAAAATATTGCAAGACATATACATTTCCAGAAAGGAAATTCATTTCTGCGTTGAATAAGACCGAGATCGTGAAAATCGCTGCACAATTGATGAAGATATGGCTGTTCAAAGCGATGCACCCCGTTTTGGGGTGATTTTGAGTTGCATACCTTGTTATATATATATTTGATAGTGAAATATTTTTTTTCAGAAAAGTTAATTTTTCGTTATAATATGATTATTTATCATTCAAAATGATGTTTTCACTAATTAATATCATAGCCACACGCTAACCACCTGTGTTTTGACCTTGAAGGATGACTTTGACCTTTCACACCTCAAAATGTGCAGCTTCATGAGATATACATGCATGCCAAATATCAAGTTGCTTTCTTTAATATTACAAAAGTTTATTGCCAATGTTAACGTTTTCGGACGGACGCACAGACTGACAGTTCAAATGCTATATGCCACCCTACCGGGGGCATAAAAATCAACAACAGAATATTAATATTCTAAAACTCAAAATTAATGTGCAACCAAATAGAACAACTATACTATTAAATCAAATTTGACAAAATTAATAGCTTTTGAAAACACTCTGTCATTCTCTTCTTTTAATTTGGGGAATTTAAATGTAAAGGGCTTTAGGGGAGGTAAATACATGTATGTCCAGATTAGCTCACCAACACCCCTGGACTAATAAGCATCAATGTACTAACAATTACAGAAACATGGAGGAAAAGAAAACATACAGCTTGCCCACCCAGTCTTGTGACATTTTCAATAATTCCCTTAATGCTATTCATTTCTTTGTGTAACACATGTCATGAAGCTATGTTTGTGTTTTTTCATTTGCAATTAAATGCTGGCAAAATTATATCAAATTTGAACAGAATTTTACAATTGTGTGTTTATCAGTCCAGAGTAAGATCAGGGGAGGGGTGGGTGGAGGCACCAACATAACTTAAGGCAGGGTCCCCGCTGTCGATCGCCATTGACTAAAATGGCAACAAAATAAATATTCTGGCAACAAATTTTCACCAATGGCGATTTTTAGATTATTCTGAAAGTGGTACCGGTACTTTTCACATAGCCATGCATAATGGTCAGTGTAAGGTTTATGTTGGGTGCTATTCCAAGTTGTTATAGCAGACAACTATATAATGAGATCAAAGCTCCAGAACAAACATTAAAAATACTGTCATGGGAAGAATAAGGGCTCAAACTCACGATCTTCTTGTAAGAATGACACTTGCTCAAATAAAATGCAACAAAACTCTTTCCCAATATTATGGCAGGGTTAAAAACTTATCACAGCCTGCTTCATTTAATCCTTCTAGTACTGAGAACATATCTGAAAATCATGGGGCTCTAATAGGTTTATTCTTTTCTTTTATCTTTTATTTCATGTTTTTTTAAGACAAGGTAATATCAGAAAGAAAATTTCCTAAGCTGAATTTGATAATTTGTAACAATAAGGGTTGTCATAAGTAACCGATCACTGAAGAAAATCATTGTTAAAACTTAAAACCATAAAAAATTGACCCTATACCATATAAATCAGGTCTACATAATCTAAGCCCTGAAGGCACTGCAGTTGTTCGCTGTTGTCGTCCTTGATTAGCCTGTGCACATTGCACAGGCTAATCTTATTTGACGTGCATTAAGCCCCATTTTCCCTGAAAGCAGCCAATATGTACAGATTTCAATGATAAACACTAGACTGGCCAATGTTAACTTACAAGCTGGTATATAAACTTACTGCTAGAGGGTATATACACTCACTGCTAGAGCAGAATCATTTATCGTCTGCTGCAGACAGGCAGCGGTAATCGTCCCTTGCAGAGTGAGTTGTGGTTCTTACCATACTTATGGCTTCTAAGCACATACTGATTTGCAAAATATGCTCTGGAAATTTAGCTGGCCGCTAACGCGACCAACTAAAAAACATATGTATCAAATGATAATAACTATCTTTCCTAAGCCATTGGATAACGTGGTGAATGGTAGAATAAAGCATGCATTTACTGACAGGCCCCTGTCGATTTTGACTCCTGATATTGGTTGGGTACTGGGGCAGTACTTGACACCTGATATTGGTTGGTTACTGAGGCAGTACTTGACTCCTGATATTGGTTGGTTACTGAGGCAGTACTTGACTCCTGATATTGGTTGGGTACTGGGGTGGTACTTGAATCCTGATATTGGTTGGGTAGTGGGTACTGGGGCGGTGCTTGACTCCTGATATTGGTTGGGTACTGGGGCGGTACTTTACTCCTGATATTGGTTGGGTACTGGGGCAGTACTTGACTCCTGATATTGTTTGGGTACTGGGGCGGTACTTGACTCCTGATATTGGTTGGGTTCTGGGGCGGTACTTGACTCCTGATATTGGTTGGGTTCTGGGACGGTACTTGACTTCTGATATTGGTTGGGTTCTGGGGCGGTACTTGACTCCTGATATTGGTTGGGTACTGGGGCCGTACTAGACTCCTGATATTGGTTGGGTTCTGGGGCGGTACTTGACTCCTGATATTGGTTGGGTTCTGGGGTGGTACTTGACTCCCGATATTGGTTGGGTTCTGGGGCAGTACTTGACTCCTGATATTGGCTGGGTTCTAGGGCGGTACTTGACTCCTGATATTGGTTGGGTACTGGGGCGGTACTTGACTCCTGATATTGGTTGGGTACTGGGGCGGTACTTGACTTCTGATATTGGTTGGGTACTGGGGCGGTACTTGACTCCTGATATTGGTTGGGTACTGGGGCAGTACTTACCGCGCTGAAGTCCAGTAGGTCGTTAAGCTCCTTATCCGGCATGTGCATCCGCTCACCAAACCTCTGGTAGGGGCCTCCAACCCTGCAGAGAAGAGAAATATACTGGTGTTTTATGCACTTATCATAGGCAAAATTTCCTTTTGATTAAAAAAGTTAAGAGCCCAAACTGACCATTAGTCTCAGATTTCTGAGAGTCAGTCAAATTTGGATGGTTTTGTCTTCTTGGTCGATTATGAATTTGACTCTTACATTTAAAAACACAAAAGTAAAAAAAAATTAAAAGAGTCAAAGGTCATATTAAGATTCAAAGGAAGGCCCTCGTAGGATTTGAGGTAGACACTGCAGACATAAAAAATTCAACACCCCTGCTCCCATGGCAATGAAGATTTGGCCTGGTTGCGGTTAAGGTAATATCCACATTTTCATCTTAAACCCTACATATATTTTTGTTAAGTATAAGTCGCTTGCCTGAAAGTGACATGATTATATAATGCTCGGCTCCTTACTGACAGCGTTTATTTTCCCACAAAATATTCCAAAAAGCTTGATAATGGGTCTATTTTTGGAAAACAAAATATTTGGGTAAGAGTGACTGACACAAAATATAATTTTAGTGCATCTACAATATTTATAGGAACCCCTTGTAAACATTGTAACGGTATACCATGAATAACCATAACATCTTTGAGGGCCTAGGGTCAAGTAAGCTATGGGCAATTTATATTTAATTAACTGGTGGTTTTGCGAACATATTTTTGCCTTAAAATTTGAATATGTACCTGAATAATATAAGAAATTTAAGTCAGTGCATTTTACAGGCACATTATGAACATTTTTCTATTGTCGTTTAATTACATTTGCAATTTATTTACCTTGTTTAACAAATTGTATTATCTTCTTCCACAGTTATATGAATTATATGTCAATGTGCTCTGCCTACAGAAAAAAGCTTTATAACAATTCAAACCCCCAACTATGATACAAATAATCACTTTAACCCCCCCCCCCCCTTCCCCCCAACAGTCTCACAGATGACAGCATTTCCATAATCGTTTACCAGTCACAACTACAGTCTATACAATGCCCCCATTGTATTTCTCAGTTGATCGGTTTGACTTCTGACCTCCTAAGTAACAGGTGTTCTGTTACGCTGGGTGATCTCTGTTAATGGACCTGTATGAGCCGAAGGTTTTGAGGTTTGTGTGGCGTACAAGGGCACTGCTCAAGAAGGTTTGAATGAGAAACTGTTGTAACTGAACTGTTTTCTTGATCAGATACATTAATTTTGCAATCACGACTCAATCTATAAGTACATGTACTGGAGACATACCTGTAGATTTGAATTAAAATTGAGATTTAAAATTTGAATTTTTTATTTAATGAATACCAGTATGATATACATTGTAGCCTTGCTCTTCTTTAACTGGCATAATTACACATGTACTCAGTGGTTATTGACAACAAGAGATTGCCAAGAAATATGGTCCCCTACCGGTGAAACTCCACCATTGTCAGTATTTTTTTTGTATTTTTTTTATTTGTTGCCATAGTAACCAGAATTCTTGACAAAGTAACAAAATGAAAAGACGTGCATAATCTCCATATTGCCAACTATCCATGTTTCAAGTTTCAAGAAAAAATATGAAGAACTTTTTAAGTTATCGCAGGATTCTGAAAAGTGTGACAGACAGACAAACAGAGCGCACACCCAGCGATTTTGTTCCTTCTTTGTAAAGTACCGGAAAACAGCACTTTCCCAATCTGGGAAAAATTACATATTTCCCAAATGAATGTTTTTTGTTTTTTTTTAATGAACTTTAATTAATTTACTTATGCAGCTCTGTGGCTAGAACCTTAGTAAATATAATATTAACAACTCGACATCAGTTATTCTCAATTTTAAGGTATTTGTTAGCAAAAAATCAAATACACTAATTTCCCAATTTGAAGATTTCACGAGGCATTTTTCTCAATTTCAAGGTTTTCACAACTCAATATTTCCCAATTTTGAGGATTTCACGACTCAATTTTTCCCAATTGGACCGGAACGGGTACTTTTCCCAATAGGACAAAAAAAATCGCTGACACCATAAGTCCCCTCAGGTTTCACCGGTAGGGCACAATTACATGTAAGATGTTTTTAATTGGTGCAGACAAATTTGTACTTTTTATGTAACCACACACCTCACAGTTTAACCTTTTCCAACTCATATACATGTACGTATAAAAGTTAAAGGGATTTTGACATGCAGGTTTTTTTTTCACCTATAGGGGAATGGTGGCGGGGCCCGTCCAAAGGGGAAAAACGCGTAGATTTTTAGGAAAAGGGGAAAATTAAAAATTTACTCTTTTATATGTAATGATATTTATTATATGAATACACATGAATGCAAACATGTAATACTCACAGCTGAATGTCTTTGTCCTTTTTCTTAAATATATATCAATGATTTTTCAACATTAGTTTCAGACAGTTCAGCCTTCATGCACAGTCTTAGTTTTCCTAATTTGAGATATATCAGGACTCAACATTAACTGAAAAACCAACTTGCCCTACCGGGCCAGTACTTTCAAAATCTACTTGCACTGAACGTTACATAAAGCAACTTGCCCAAACATGAAATATCACATCAACTGTAAACCTCATATTGTTTAATAAACCAAAATGATACACCACAAAACCTTTTTTATTTTTGAACATTTAAAAAAACGATTACAGCAATTAAAGTCTAAATTAAATGCTCTTTGTTCTTTTTTGCACTTTTCCGAGCGGACAACTAGATTATAAAATAACTTGCCCAGACCCAACTTTTACTTGCCAGGGGCAATAGGACAACCATTAATGTTGAGCCCTGTATATTTATCATAAGACAGTTATTTAAAAAAAATTATTTTTTTTTCTTTTGGAGGGGATTTTTTCTACAAATTGGGGGAAAAATATATACTCTTTTTTCAGGGGAATTGGGCTGAATATCGGCATCGAAATTGCCATAAAAAAAACACTGAC
The DNA here is from genome assembly GCF_020536995.1 of Dreissena polymorpha. Lineage (NCBI taxonomy): Eukaryota > Metazoa > Mollusca > Bivalvia > Myida > Dreissenidae > Dreissena > Dreissena polymorpha. The sequence goes on from NC_068364.1 coordinate 3,920,891, forward strand.
ATGTATTGAAGTTTGTAATTAAATGCTTTATATTGATATATGTCAACATTGGATCTAAAAAGTTACGTTAAACAAGGGCCCTAAGGGGCTCACCTGAGACCCAAAGGAACTTAAATATTCTGGAAAGGTGGAGTTCAAAATAATAAAAGTACTTCATGAAACATAAATATCATCATAAGGTTCACAAGAAGAAATTCGCTCGCCCCTGGAAACCATGCTCTTCAGAGCACCGGAGCCATTTCAAAGTAAATCAAGATATTATAGGAACGTATGTTCTCAGCATGTTTCATTAAGATTGAACTAAAATTTGTCTTATAGAGAGTTCACAATATTTCACTATAGCAATAAAAAGAAATTTGCCACCCACCTCAGGGCCTTGCTTTTAAACAAACTGGAACTATTTTCAGACTCACCCGTCAATGATACATTGTGTATTTCCAATTAAAACAACAATCAACCCAGGGGGACATAAAAATTAAAGAAAGAAACAAGAGATGTGTTTGTCAAACACAAAGCCCCCTTCTGCGCCGCGTTGAAGCCATATATTTGACTTTTGACCTTGAAGGATGATCTTGACCTTGACTTTCACCACTCAAAATGTGCAGCTCCATGAGATACACATGCATGCAAATATCAAGTTACTATCTTCAATATTGCAAAAGTTATGACCAATGTTAAAGTTTTCGGACGGATAGACAGACTGACAGACAGACGGACAGTTCGAAAACTATATGCCACCCTTTGGGGGCATAAAAAGTAACCCTCATCTGGGCTTGAAGCAGTGGCACCACTGACCCCTGGAGTAAAAGTCCAAGGCTAAGACAACTCCGCAATCCGTGCTCATACAAAATTCCCCCCTTCAATTTTTTATATATTTATTTTTTACTTTTATACTTTTAAATGTTGCCAGCTGGTATTACTAATTTTGATTTTGACTAAATGTACATTTATGTCCATAACATTAAAATATAGCAATTTTAAGTGTTGAATAGTTGGTGAAAAGATCTTCTAAAATTCCGCTTTTCGCCTTTTCCCCCAAAAAACGCGCTCCCTCCGCGGGGCATTTGTCTACTAAAGAGTGATTCCGCAGCGGGGAAGGCGAGGTTTACTCGCTAAAACCCTCAGCGTTCCACCGAGTAAGCTAATACCCCCGGCGATTATTACTTAAGCCTAGTCGGTAAATGCAGACAAGTTCCATTCTTATCAGGACACAGTCGCGCAACACCGCGGTGCTACTGAGCTGCCTGAGCATGCCAACCACTAAAAACAATGTAATTAAAAATTGTTTAAATACTGTGACTTATAAAAATAGATAATTGTATAAAAAATTAATATATTTTTTTTATTCACAGGTACGTCTACAATATGAATGAATATAGGACATGTCAAGCGTTTTGACAAATTAATATTTAATTCATAGCACAAGAATAAATGTTCCATTAAATTTCCAAATGAGAATAATAGTTTGTAATCTGAAAAACGCTTCCGATTTTTAATGTTAACACGACGTTTATAAATGCTTCCTATACACAGTCATTATGTATAGTTCCCGACAAAAGCGCGCGAAAATTATGCTGCGATGGACAAGTTCAAGGTTTATGCGTGGAAAGCGTGCATGTATTGATTTTTTTATACAAACTTTGTAGCGCAGTGAACACTGAATTCTGTTGATTTCGGTTAAAAGTTTCTTTGGTATTTTTTAACACAATTATATCGCAAATAATTTGATATTTCCTCCAAATTAATTTCAATTCAAACACGCCGTATCTTTATCGTTATGGTATTTTAGTAGAGTAATTATTAAAACAGTTATTGTACTGTATACTGATTAAAGAGAACATCTGGACGGAACTGGATTAAGTGTGTGGCGTTATGAAAACACGCAAAGCTCGTCTATTGACCTATTGTGTAGAATGCTGCTTGTGGTGTTTTGACAAAAGGGATTAACATGTGTGAATGTCACTCTGCCGATTTGGTCCATAATTGACCACTCACCAACTGTCAATCAAACTCACGAAATATTCAATAAGATTTTGTTTTATGAAAACACAACTTAGTGGGCGGAGCGATCTCATATTTGGCGACTGGTCAATGATAATTACTGGTAATACATTGTTTTGAATGTCATTATTTTATATACATATGTACTTGTAAAGAATGTAATTTTATTTGAAAATCAGGAATTCAAACAAAGTTAAATTGATCATTATCTCGTTTTACATGGAGTTTCCTCCTTGTTGCCCAACGCTGAGGGCCGCCACGTCTGCTTATCAATTTGCTGATCACACCTCGGTGGCACCAATCATGCAAACTCCGCGGGACGTTCTTAATCTCCCTCCGTGGGCGTGTCCGCGGAGTAGCGAGGGAAATTGGGGAAAACGCGTGGACTGTACTGTAAGAAATACATGTATATATTATATGCTTTGTTTGTTTGATATTACATCTTATATGAACGAAAATGAACACATTTTTTAAATTTTTTTGGTGACCCCCAATAAAAAGTTAAGGGTCGGCGCCAATTCGGGAGACATGATGGGTTTTTAAATCGTCAAAAGATGCATGCAATTGATATTTTAGAGCATGGTAAATTTTCAGCATTACTGTTTCCTCACAAATATCATAACTAGAACGAAAATTTGGAAATCTGAAACAATTTTTTTGTTAATTTTGTCAATTTACCAAAACTTGAAAAGGTCCCTTAAAATTATGGTCAAGATATGGCACCAATGACTGAGGTGGCAATATGCTCTTAGTTAATATGATCCCTCCAACCCTTGCATTGAGTAAACCAGACCAATAAGTCAATTCAAAGCTTTTTAGCTTAATATAGAGTTAGCTGTCGCATTCCCAATCGCGAAAAAATTCCCTTTCTCCAGATCCTGTCCTGAAGTTCTCAATTAATGGTTTAACATTCGTTTAGCAATAGAACTGTTAAGTACAGACATAAAGAGTTAAAAATAAGCAGTATTGTCCATTTCACTACAGTACAGTCCACGCGTTTTCCCCAATTGCCCTCGCTACTCCGCGTGCAGCAACTCCGATGGCAGGTTTTTTTCTCCACTTTTTGGGAAGATAGCCCATGGCTTTGGAATTGGGAATTTTATTGGCATTTTCATGAAATTGGAAAAATAAATTCATTAGCCTTTTTTTCACACTTTAAGTCCACTGATTAGGGAAATACTAAATTTGATATAACTCTTTTTAATCATTCAAATTAAAAGAACAAAATCATACAGGGGTTTTTTTTAGAAAAAGGGGAAGACGCTGGACGCTGGGTAAAAGGGGAAAATAGAGCGCGAAAGAGACATATTTGGGAAAAAAATAAAAACTGTTCATTTCAATGTCTATAACTCACCTACATACTTCAGGGGTTTTTTTTTACAAAAAAGATGCATGTCTCTGACCTTTTTGTTCTTAAACACATGAAAAAGTATGATATTAAAGTCAAAGTCCTAAATAAAGTTGCAGGGATACAGTACAGCCAAAGCGGAACAAACGTATTTCGCGATCCGCGGCGGCAAGGCGAAACGAGTCGATGCCGCGTCAGTCGTTGAAGCCGCGTCAGTATGCGGCGGCAAGTCGCATTTCGCAGCGAAACTTCGCATCTGTCCACCGAGGCATGCCGCGGTCCGCGACATGATGCCGAGTCGATGCGATCATAAAATTATTTTTTTTAAATTATTAGTTACATGTAGTTAACAAATTTTGAAAGAACAATTATAATAATAATTAAAATCATAATAAATTTATTGTGCGCGGATTGTATTAGCATATACATGTAAGCATAGTTAATGTGTCCAATTATTAAGTTTGTTTCCCGCCCGTAGCGTATGTATTTCACACATAAACAAGGTCACGTAATTATGTTTTAGCACATACAAGTGGTCAAGGCTCCAGCATATGGTGGATTTATAAATTAATTGCATGTTGATTCCACTATTATATTTTAGCTGCGAAAATTAGCAGTTTGAAGCCACATCAATAATCAAGACGGTGACGACGTATTTGTAGTTTTGTAAAGTATCAGCTTATTACAACTATTGTTTGAATATGCGTATATAAACACGTTTTATTTTGTTCATATTATACAGCTTATATCGCTACTAATTACCCGATAATCCCGTATATTCCAGTTTTAAAGCAAATGCTGGTAAATATTTACGATACACAAACATTCTCGATATTTCCTTAAGTATCAAATACATTTGGGCATTTGTTACTATTTATAGAGATGATGAAATAACGTCTAATCGGGGCGTTTTTTTTCTCCACTGAACACGCGATTTACGCCTGACGTGATGTTCATGTATTTATACAACACAAAATACACCCAAACTTTCCAAACGACGTTCTACATGTCTGCATAATTTTCGCGCGCTTTTTATGAAACAAAGGATATTTTAGCACTGTTTATTTGACGCTAGAATTTGCCAAAGGACGCGTTAGCATAAAAATTCTGAAGTGTGTTTCGGATTACAAATATAATAATGATAATCGAACGAAACATAAACAGTTGCGCGTAATTAATTCTACGCTACACATACATGTATGTACATGTAGGTGGATATCTTTTCACTCGATCCGCCGCGTACGTATGCGGCGGATTTACTCCGCGAAAGTACGCGAGGTTAATACAGACTCGGCGTCGTTGCGCAGATCGATGCCGAGTGCCACGGCGATACGCCGCGTGAACACACGATTCGGCCGCCGCGGACTAATAATCTGGCCTTGGCGTAGCCGCGGATTATGTTTGTGCCGCTTTGGCTGTACTGTACATGTGTAGATCTAATAATGGGAAATGTTTTCAACTGGGGCCTGGGGACGATGTCAATATTGTGATTTCAATTTCATGATGAATGGGTAGATGATTTAGATCTGCTACAGCATTGGAAGGGAAAGGTGCGGCAGCTGCCGATTGTGTACTTTCCCTTTCACAATGTTCGATGTTGATTACATGTACCTCCGAATCCTGCTGGGTTTCAACGGTTTTTGATGATTCATTCTTAAAAAATGCGTCTACGCAATTAATATTTTCAGAGTCCGAGCGTTTTATTTTGTTCGTGTATGAACGCCAATTGTGAGACTTTTTTTGTTTTAACGTTTATATATTGGCTTTCACATAACTCGGATGAAAATTCGACTGGTTTACGGTAATTAATTGACGAAACACCCTTCTCGCGCAAGACCGGAATTCAGTTAAATAGTCACATAATTAATACGATTAGTTGCCCGGTTTCCATGACGTAATTTAAGAGCTATATTTAGAATCACTGATATTCCCAGATTTGAGTGTTCGTCAGGAGAGAGAGAGAGTGAGATCGTTGACCATGGTACAAATTGGATAAGTGTCGACTTCCCAAAAGAGGATAAAATATTATATTTTGGTGAAAAAATTATATTTTTGGAGGGGAAATTGTATTTTTAGGGGAAAAATTCTGGTAGGGGAAGACGCCGAATATCAGCGTCACTTTCTTAGTAAAAAACCTTGTCATATAATACTTTGTTAGATGTAATTGAATTAAAATTGAGATAAAATACGCATTAGACACTTTTTTCTAAAAAAAAAAATTTGGGGAAAATTTTTTGCCACATTTTGGGAAAAAAGTATACTTTTTGGGATTGGGAACATAGCCGAATTTCGGCTATAAAATCGGGCCAAAAAAACCCTGGAGGGAGGTTAAAAAAATCCCGCGATACGCGGCGTTTGCATGATTTGGGACTCCACGGTTAACAATCGACAAAATTGATAAGCCGACGCGGCGGCCCTCGGCGTTGGCATCGCGGGGGAAACTCTGTGTTTAACGAGATAACGATCAATTTCATTATGTTAAGTAGTGTGTTTAATTTAAGTCTTTAATATCAATAATTATTCATAGTACATGTACAACACAAGGCAAGGTTCTAGGCAAATTGGGGAAAATTAGCGTTGATTTCAGTCAAATTCCTTCTTTTTTTTTTAAAGCTGTCAATAGTCTGAAGAGGATGACATACAAACAATTTTACAATAACTCTAAAATATCTTGATCCATTTACTATTTTATATGTCCATAACAAACAGCCTGTCAGACCAGCTGTTGTCAGAACATGTCACGAAGCAACAAATTTAAGCAGATCTAAAGCATTTGGTTCAATTCACATTGTAGATAGGCAGTAGATTTCTATCTTTCGAACACCACAAAGAATTGCAATGATTACAGACAATATGGCGTTTTTTCCAGCCTTGTAAATTAAATTGACAAAGACTCAGTGCATAACAACAGTTACTGATAAATATTTCTTTATTCAGGGGTTTTTTTTAGAAAAAGGGGAAGACGCTGGACGCTGGGTAAAAGGGGAAAATAGAGCGCGAAAGAGACATATTTGGGAAAAAAATAAAAACTGTTCATTTCAATGTCTATAACTCACCTACATACTTCAGGGTTTTTTTTTTACAAAAAAGATGCATGTCTCTGACCTTTTTGTTCTTAAACACATGAACAAGTATGATATTAAAGTCAAAGTCCTAAATAAAGTTGCAGGGATACAGTACAGCCAAAGCGGAACAAACGTATTTCGCGATCCGCGGCGGCAAGGCGAAACGAGTCGATGCCGCGTCAGTCGTTGAAGCCGCGTCAGTATGCGGCGGCAAGTCGCATTTCGCCGCGAAACTTCGCATCTGTCCGCCGAGGCATGCCGCGGTCCGCGACATGATGCCGAGTCGATGCGATCATAAAATTTTTTTTTTTAAATTATTAGTTACATGTAGTTAACAAATTTTGAAAGAACAATTATAATAATAATTAAAATCATAATAAATTTATTGTGCGCGGATTGTATTAGCATATACATGTAAGCATAGTTAATGTGTCCAATTATTAAGTTTGTTTCCCGCCCGTAGCGTATGTATTTCACACATAAACAAGGTCACGTAATTATGTTTTCGCACATACAAGTGGTCAAGGCTCCAGCATATGGTGGATTTATAAATTAATTGCATGTTGATTCCGCTATTATATTTTAGCTGCGAAAATTAGCAGTTTGAAGCCACATCAATAATCAAGACGGTGACGACGTATTTGTAGTTTTGTAAAGTATCAGCTTATTACAACTATTGTTTGAATATGCGTATATAAACACGTTTTATTTTGTTCATATTATACAGCTTATATCGCTACTAATTACCCGATAATCCCGTATATTCCAGTTTTAAAGCAAATGCTGGTAAATATTTACGATACACAAACATTCTCGATATTTCCTTAAGTATCAAATACATTTGGGCATTTGTTACTATTTATAGAGATGATGAAATAACGTCTAATCGGGGCGTTTTTTTCTCCACTGAACACGCGATTTACGCCTGACGTGATGTTCATGTATTTATACAACACAAAATACACCCAAACTTTCCAAACGACGTTCTACATGTCTGCATAATTTTCGCGCGCTTTTTATGAAACAAAGGATATTTTAGCACTGTTTATTTGACGCTAGAATTTGCCAAAGGACGCGTTAGCATAAAAATTCTGAAGTGTGTTTCGGATTACAAATATAATAATGATAATCGAACGAAACATAAACAGTTGCGCGTAATTAATTCTACGCTACACATACATGTATGTACATGTAGGTGGATATCTTTTCACTCGATCCGCCGCGTACGTATGCGGCGGATTTACTCCGCGAAAGTACGCGAGGTTAATACAGACTCGGCGTCGTTGCGCAGATCGATGCCGAGTGCCACGGCAATACGCCGCGTGAACACACGATTCGGCCGCCGCGGACTAATAATCTGGCCTTGGCGTAGCCGCGGATTATGTTTGTGCCGCTTTGGCTGTACTGTAGATCTAATAATGGGAAATGTTTTCAACTGGGGCCTGGGGACGATGTCAATATTGTGATTTCAATTTCATGATGAATGGGTAGATGATTTAGATCTGCTACAGTATTGGAAGGGAAAGGTGCGGCAGCTGCCGATTGTGTACTTTCCCTTTCACAATGTTCGATGTTGATTACATGTACCTCCGAATCCTGCTGGGTTTCAACGGTTTTTGATGATTCATTCTTAAAAAATGCGTCTACGCAATTAATATTTTCAGAGTCCGAGCGTTTTATTTTGTTCGTGTATGAACGCCAATTGTGAGACTTTTTTTGTTTTAACGTTTATATATTGGCTTTCACATAACTCGGATGAAAATTCGACTGGTTTACGGTAATTAATTGACGAAACACCCTTCTCGCGCAAGACCGGAATTCAGTTAAATAGTCACATAATTAATACGATTAGTTGCCCGGTTTCCATGACGTAATTTAAGAGCTATATTTAGAATCACTGATATTCCCAGATTTGAGTGTTCGTCAGGAGAGAGAGAGAGTGAGATCGTTGACCATGGTACAAATTGGATAAGTGTCGACTTCCCAAAAGAGGATAAAATATTATATTTTGGTGAAAAAATTATATTTTTGGAGGGGAAATTGTATTTTTAGGGGAAAAATTCTGGTAGGGGAAGACGCCGAATATCAGCGTCACTTTCTTAGTAAAAAACCTTGTCATATAATACTTTGTTAGATGTAATTGAATTAAAATTGAGATAAAATACGCATTAGACACTTTTTTCTAAAAAAAAAATTTTGGGGAAAATTTTTTGCCACATTTTGGGAAAAAAGTATACTTTTTGGGATTCGGAACATAGCCGAATTTCGGCTATAAAATCGGGCCAAAAAAACCCTGGAGGGAGGTTAAAAAAATCCCGCGATACGCGGCGTTTGCATGATTTGGGACTCCACGGTTAACAATCGACAAAATTGATAAGCCGACGCGGCGGCCCTCGGCGTTGGCATCGCGGGGGAAACTCTGTGTTTAACGAGATAACGATCAATTTCATTATGTTAAGTAGTGTGTTTAATTTAAGTCTTTAATATCAATAATTATTCATAGTACATGTACAACACAAGGCAAGGTTCTAGGCAAATTGGGGAAAATTAGCGTTGATTTCAGTCAAATTCCTTCTTTTTTTTTTAAAGCTGTCAATAGTCTGAAGAGGATGACATACAAACAATTTTACAATAACTCTAAAATATCTTGATCCATTTACTATTTTATATGTCCATAACAAACAGCCTGTCAGACCAGCTGTTGTCAGAACATGTCACGAAGCAACAAATTTAAGCAGATCTAAAGCATTTGGTTCAATTCACATTGTAGATAGGCAGTAGATTTCTATCTTTCGAACACCACAAAGAATTGCAATGATTACAGACAATATGGCGTTTTTTCCAGCCTTGTAAATTAAATTGACAAAGACTCAGTGCATAACAACAGTTACTGATAAATATTTCTTTATTAGATACAATAGTCTCACACTGAAACATCGTTTAATGTAATGCTTCAATAAACAATGTGGCAAATTTTCTTGGTCATTTTGGGTTCGAAAGGGAATAATAGGACTTGTGCTTTCACACAGTATAAGGACAACCATAATTCAACAAGATTAATTATAAAATCAGTTATGGATTTATAAGAAAGGTAAAGCATTTTAAGCATAAAGGATTAAATATTTAACAGCGCTTTTTTTCAATCATCATGAAGCCACCTTGGGCCCTTGGCCCCCTCATTTTGTGAAAGTCGAGCTGTGAACTGTTCATAATTGTTAAAAATGAGTAGCAAACTTTAACAATCATATGCCAACAATGAGTGGTGACAGGGGTTTCGCTGTCGATCGCTATTGGCGCCAATTTTTAAAAAGTGGCGAATTAAAAAAAATCGGTATAATCCTATCTGAAAATGTACAGCGAATTGAAAGAACGCGACCGAGCAATAGCGGCCAGCGTCTGTCAGCTGTAAATATTGATTTAAGCGATCTACAGTGCAGATTGCAATTTGAAATCACTGAAGCGTGTAAGTGTTACAAACGGTGTTTTTACTGCTATTGTCAAGTTTTATGGGGGGTTATTAGCGGATTAACGGCTCCTTCATGATATTGAGCAATGAATTAAGTATCACGGGTAACAAACTGTCACGACCATCAATAATTATAATGATTATTAGGGCCGCTATTTCTTTAATCAAAACCATGGGGCTGGCAAAAGCATTTAATTTCTCCACAAAAACAATTACAAACTTGTTTCAACAGGTATTTGTGAGCATTTCTGTTTAATAGTTTCATTATTATAATGTTCTGGGAAGGATTTATAATTTGATTCAGATACCAACAATTACTGAAATAAAAAGTATATCGTTCACTCGATGTACTATATTTCGGATATGTTAAAATTCAGACATTTAAAGATAGGGACATGTATGTGTTGGTTTGTTGTTGATAGTTTGTAAAAATATTTTTTTTATTTTATTTCAGGCAACTAGAATGGATGGTGGCAATTATCTGGGCCTTTCTGTCAGGAAATAGGCATGAAAAACATTCATTTAATTGAACCTGGAAATCATCCACCACTAACAGAAAACGTTTTAGCAACAGAAGCAGATGTATATTATGTCCAAATGACCACAGGGGTTTTTTTTACTAAGAAAGTGACGCCGATATTCGGCGTCTTCCCCTACCAGAATTTTTCCCCTTAAAATACAATTTCCCCACCAAAAATATCATTTTTCACCAAAATATAATATTTTCTCTCAAAGAAATGTTTATTTTTCCTTGGGGCATTCGACAATTATCCAATTTGCACCATGTAACTACAACGATTACGCGCTCTCTCTCTCCAGACGAACACACAACATCTGGGAATCCCAGTTATTCTAAATATAGCTCTTAAATAACGTCATGTAAACTGGGCAACTAATCGTAATAATAATGTGACTATTTTACTGGATACCGGTCTTGCGCGAGAAGGGTGTTTCGTCAATTAATTACCGGAAACCAGTCGAATTTTCATCCGGGCTATGTGCAAGCCGAGGTATAAACGTGAAAACAGAAAAAAATGTCTCACAATTAGCGTTCTTACACAAACAAAATAAAACATTCGAACTCAAAAGATACTGAACGCATCGAGGCATTTTTTAAGTAAGAATCATCGAAAACCGTTATAACCCAGCAGGATTCCGAGGTAATCAACATCGAACATTGTGAAAGTGAAAGTAGACAATCGGCAGCTGCCTCTCCTTTCCCTTCCAATACTGTAGCAAATCAAGATCGTCAACCCATTCATCATGAAATTGAAATCACAAAATTGACATCGTCCCCCGGCCCCAGTACAAAAATATAGTTGAAAACATTTCCCATTATTAGATCTACACCTGCAACTTTATTAAGGACTTTGACTTTAATACCTGTTAAATGTGTTTAAGAACAAAAAGGACAGAGACAAGTCTCTTTTGATGAGTTATAGACATTGAAATGAACAGTTTTTATTTTTTCCCTAAATATCTCTCTTTCGCACTCTTTTTTCCCCTTTCACCCAGCGTCAAGCGTCTTCCCCTTTCTCTAAAAAAAACCCCTGGACCAAATATAACTATTTAACAATTTGAAGTGAGATGATTTATTTTCTGATGTTTTTTTATTTCTTTTTTCCTTTCAAATGATGTACATTGGTGTGATTCTATGTTAAAATAATTAATTTTGAAACATTTATGCAGCATAATGTTAAATGCATTGATGTTAACATTATTATATTATTTTGGTTATCTGTGTTGTTATCAAGTTGAAAAAATGGTATTTATACGAAGGTACTTATTGTTTTTTATGTAATAACATACTTTTTATAGTGATAATATAGTCAAAGACATTAATGTAGTTAGGTTTCTTTAAATGCTTGTTCTTATTAATAAGGTTGTAATAACCGACAGTTTTCACGCTGCGAAAAAGTGGCAACAACTTTGTTTGGGCCAGTGAAACCCCTGAATTCTCATCACATTAAACACTTCCAATTTATGCAAACATTAAGAAAAACATGTCATAAAGGACCAAAATAATTTCATTTGACATCCTTTTATTGTACATTAATAAAACAATTTAGATAATGACAGTTTAATAGAAAAGCTTTCCACCTTGTTAAAACACAAGAAACAACTGGAGACTGAATGGAATTTGTACTTTCAGTTTCAAAACAAACACAATATTTACATATTGTCCTATTTAAAGATATTTAAATGCCCGAAGCTTTCCACCTTTGCTTATTGCATAAAGTATAATGCGGTCACACGCAAATTGCATCTTTGGTAGCTGCGAGCACACTAATGTTATCTACACCGACGACATAAGTCACTCGAAGGTGTAAATTTAAGGTCACGTGATTTTGTCTACTAGCCTAGACATACGGGCGCCTAGTTCCAAAATTTGGATTGACCCACATGTTGGTTAATCGCAAAAATTTAACATTACACACGATTTCCGGTATGTTTTGTCGCCGTCGTTCAATAAATGAGGCATTAATATACGTAAATCAGTCCTTCGTCGTTTTGATCACTCAAAAATGAAGGTAATAACGCTAGGAAATCCCTTGTGATTAGGGACAAAATTCAACATGGCGTGTAGAAAATCCCGAAATTGACGCGAAATTGGATGCTAATTGGTGTACTTACCCTTGTGGAAATCTAGAATCCATTTGCGCGCACTATATCCAAACTTTAAGCGAAGTTTATAAATCCAGAATTAGGCATATATTCCATAAAAATCCGCAGATAATCATGTGTGTGTGACAGACATTTTAAATATACTTTATACACAATACACTTTCTTTGTGCTTGCTTTACCAATCCAATGTTGACCTTAATTCGATATTCTTACGCGCGTTTTCAGATAGCACCTGTCAAATATTTTAAAATCTACGCGCTTATTATATTATTACAACAAATATTTTGCAATATTAATCATCAATTATTATATCTGATTATCACTCGTTGATTAATGCTGTCTAAATTAGCCTTTCGTGGTGGTTAAATAACGAACTATTTTCTTGCGCAGTGTAGTGTAATTAAGATCTATGTTTTCGAGTTTTGTATATGGTGCGTGGATGCGCGTTTTACACGAATACAACGTGCAAAATATCAGAGAGCTGTATTGTTTTATAAATGCTTGACATTAGTTTTTAAAAATATTTACAATTATTATCAGACATTGCCGTAAATTGTATAACAGCCCGAAAGGTCTATAGATATCGAGTAGCGTTTTGCTCGATTTTGTTCTGAAAACACATTGTATTTTTCAAATTAAGTAGATTACGTGAATTTAGAGTTTTTTTCTCCTGAAAATACTATATTATCGACGCGCTCATGAACAACAACATTAACAAGGAAAACAAACGACAAAATACAATATAATTTATCATAGTGTATTGAATTTGAAACACCATACGTTTATTTTGCCGTAGAACAACGATGTTTTTTAAATACTTTTTACAATCTAAAAAAAGTCGTTAATAAAATGTATTTCTCACCAAATATAAGAAAACATACTCTTTTAATATAGAACTTAAGTAACAATTAGTTTAAAATTCCCGGGGATGAGATCAATACGATACGTTATTTGATACTCGTTATAATTTGTAATAAGATCTACAGAAAACTCATTATTTTGTATCGTTATATAGAACTATTGTATGTAATTGTATATAATATACATACCATTTTATCATATCAGTTATTCGATCAATTTCTGTCGATTTCCTTTAAATTAACAAGAAATACGTCACGAACATTGATGCCACCATAACGCATTTATTAAAACATACAAATAAACCATATATCAGGGAACAAAAAGGAATAGGACCAAAACTGATCGCAATCAAAATTAATTCCATATCAATCATCTACCTATTTAGCTCTTAACCCATTTATGCCTAGTGGACTCTCCCATCCTTCTAAATTGGATCCATTTATTTTCCAAATTAGGAATGTCTAGTATATTTATTTCTATATTTAGAATATTTCTAACAGAAATTCCTTTAAGCAAACAGCGTAGACCCTGATGAGACACCGCATCATGCAGCGTCTCATCTGGGTCTACGCTGTTTGCCAAGGCCTTTTTTCTAGACGCTAGGCATAAATGGGTTAAGCGGTTAGAGAAGTACGCACCAATTTGGAACTGTATAAGCTACACTGGAAAAACTGACAAATAGCCCTATTCTGACAAACTCCTTTCTTTCCATCAACACGTAATGCATGGCCACTCGACTGTGAAATAAAAGTTAAAATAGTTTTTTTAAGTTTCGGGAATTGCATAAGTACAGACGTACGGACAAGTGTTATGTTGAATGCCCTACGCCTTTTACTCCGGGGTGACCTAAAATACATGCGAGCATCATAACTGAGCCTCGCCCTGTGAAATCGGGGCTTAATGCATGTGCGTAAATTGTCGTCCCAGATTAGCGTGTGCAGTCCTCAAAGTCTAGTCAGGGACGACACTTTCCGCTATAGTAGCCTTTACGTTTAGAGGAAGTCTATCCATAGCGAAAATCCAGTTTAAGCACATATTGGCGTTTCTGATTGGCCTATGCACATATTGAAAAATTATTTAGTACAGACTTGAAGTCCTTATATAAAGGGAAGCAACCGTTACGAATAAAAAATCTGCTACAAAAACTAAGACAATAATTTCCCTTATACCATTACTCGGTTGATCAGAATTTTAAGAAAGACAGGTTGTAATAATCGCTAAGTGTAGTTGCTACTACTACTTCTACTGCTACTGCTGCGGATGCTACTGCTATACGCACGATATTTTTCTTGACAGTCGCGGCGATACTTGATATTTTTCTTGACAGTCGCGGCGACGCACGATATTTTATTTTCCAAATATCGCCCATATTATCCGAATCTCGTGTATCGCGGTCTTATTTCAGACCGCGACACTAGACACACGAAGCGATACTCGATATTTTTCTTGACAGTCGCGGCGACGCACGATATTTGTACTGATGGCCATTCTGTTTTGTTTTGTCAAAGCTCTTGTAATATGCACACTAAAAGTTCGTTTCATGTTATACAAGTCCAAACTAGATAATTGTGTCAGCATGGGTTAAAACACTTATTTTGTCAATGAAATAATAATAATAATAAAAATTCTGAAGAAAGGGAAGCATATTTTAATCCGATAAGCCACTTTATATTTATAAAATATTCGACTCTTCGGTGTTCCTGCTTGACTCAGTTTGGTTTCCTTGGTAATATTTTACAGTACAAATAAATGATATGTGAACGTCTAATATCTTGAAATTCTCTTAAATGAACAACATATTTGAAGGTTCATGCTACGATAACGTGTTTTGACTTGTAAGATATTTTAAATATAAAACACGAGGGAAGCACGAATACCGTGGAGCGGAATGGGCGTACATGTGCTTATTTAAAAGAAATATAAATATAACGTTTATGCTAAAAATGCAAGTTAAAATAAAGTTAAGTTTGGTAATAGTTTACGGTAAACATGCACACATATTGACACTCATGATGATATTCGAAAGTCCAATTTCACTTAAGTCACGTATGTAAACACCCATATAAGTATTTTTCTTACAATTACGTTTTTTTCTGACGTTTACGATCTTTAAACAAATAACCGAGTGAGGCACGAACGCCGTAGAGCCGAATGGGTGAACAAAACCAAAAAGGACATTTTTTGTCAGTCAGTTACTAATAAGCTCAATAAAACAAATACATTCGCTATATATTCACATATACTCGATAGGTGTATCGGCGCCCATATTTATCGTTCTTTCTTCGTTTACGTTATGAAATAAATAGGCCATCATAGAGTAAGTGACAAGTGTTGATAAGTTCCAGAGGTCGACCTTTGACACCCTCTTTGTACTTGACTTTAAAGGGACGTTTTGGTAAATTGACAAAATTGAAAAAAATGTTTCATATTCGCAAATTTTAGTTGTAGTTATGATATTTGTGAGGAAACAGTAATACTGAACATTTACCATGCTCTAAAATATCCATTATATGCATCTTTTGACGATTAAATAACCTGTAAATTATAAAGTGTTGCAAAGCGAAACGATTGAATAATTTGGAGTTGTTTCTGTTGTTGTCCTGATATTTTGTGACACTACGAGGATTCCTTATATAAATTATAAATTCAATCTCCATGAGCACGGATGGTCGAGTCGTCTAAGCGTTAGACTTTTATTCCAGGCGTCAATGGTTCGAGCCCAGTTTAGGGTTACTTTTTTTAAACTTTTTATTTTATTTTATTTTTATACTGGAGCTTTTTACATCCTATGTTTACATTTATCTATATTAAGCTGCTTCGAATTTAATGACAAACTTCAATTACAAAGTCTGTGAAAAGATTCCTTAAAAGGGACCGTTTACTTGATCCGCAACATTATGGTGTATATGGGCAAATGAAATAACAATATCGATACGGAAATATATTTTGTTCTCTTTTTAATATGACTGCTTTGGTGAAAGCAGTTTCGACACCAGGAGCATTATTTGTAATAACGTCTTCATCTATATGATGATAATAATGGGAAAACACTTCTATTTCTTTTATACAAAGTAAAAATTTCAATTTTACACATGAAACTACGACTGCAACACTTTTGTGAAGATATTTACCAAAGAGCCCCGGAATAAGATTTCTATTCGTTTCGCCTAGGTAAGTATATGTTTTTGTTTATTAAATATCATATACAAATCTATGGTTTGTTAGTCAATAATTGCTTTATTATACGACTTACTATAAACGCTAATATTTTTGACGCTTCACGCGCATTTCAAGCAAATGCGATAAGGTAAAGTTTAATGAGTAAGAATTTTCGAAGTCCATAGCCAAGTGCTTTTATGATTTTTTTATATAATTTATATAAATGACGTTCGTATACAAACATGTTGTAGCAAGGCCCCTTTAATGTTCCTTAAAATTTGGATCGTCATAACAAAATTGGAACTGATAAGGCGTTTCACTTTTAGGTAAGCCAGTTTAGAGAACTGATAATTAGGTGCGAGAGGTAAGTTTTAAGGGACTGTGGTTAAGAAATACTTTTCAAATGTTCGTGTTGATCTTTTTTTATGAAATAACTATTGAGTGTTGAAATTATATTAAACCACGTGTTTTTTATTGCCTAGTATCGGACCAACAGAGAATGGTTTATTGTTCGAAATTTAACCATAATGCGAACGTTACATTGATTTTGACAATACCTTACAAATTGTACAATTGAACTGAGGACTCAGTTTGATGACTTGTTGTTTTCTATTATAAAGTTCGACAAAAATAGCTTGATCTTACATTTAGATGTTCTTTCTAGATTATTTAACAAATACAGTTTTATTTTCAGTATCTTTTATTTGATTTTGAAACATTTTTTAACGCTACTAAGAGAAATATTTACTTATTTTTAGTATTTTTCAATCAAAAATATATTGTTAAAATGGATACCACAGCGGTTTAATTGCTACACGTGAGAAATCTAATTACAATCTCCAACTTATTTTAAGTCTTACACGATAAGATATATATATTTGATAGTTTATAGGTAAAATGCTACCCATTATATCTTCTTTTCGTCTTGAAAAAAAAAGGAATCAAAAGGATAAAAGATATAATAATAATAATAATAATAATAATAATAATAATAATAATAATAATAATAATAATAATAATAATAATAATAACGATATTAATGCCAAGTCTGTTCATCGGTTCGACGAGCAACAAAACGTTGTTGTGCTCAACGTGATAACGCGTTGTAAAATCATCGAAATTCGTTACAAATTAATAGACTTTTTCACAGATTTTTTTTTGATTTTTTTAAAATTTAATGGCTTACATATATACATTCATGCATCGCAACTAAAGAGTCTAATTATAAAAGAAAACAAATCCATAATTCTGTCTGTATGAGGGATTGATTCGAACGCCTGGTTATTTTCAAAACGATTTGAAAAACTGGCGTGTGAAAGAAAACAGAAGACTCAACGTACATTTTTTTTTCAATAATAAGAATATCAATACCAATAGATACTAAACGACAAATATGTTTGAATTTTAATAGTATGCTTCAAATGAGCTGACTTCTGACATTTTACGCAACTAAGCTTTGCTAATCATATTTTAATGAAGCAATTGTTTGTTTGTTTTATCGTACAGACTGTTTTATGTATGACAAATATGAAAGGGTGACCCATATTAATGCGCGTGTGTGTGTGTTATTGCAGTATTGTTTGATGGAACGGCATGCGTGTAAGGCATACATCTCCAACTCATTCCAACAAAATTGATATTACACAATGGGCCACTGTTCTTCATTGTTATAGTTGTAAGAGTACAGTGCAAGAAATTATAATAACTCACAGATTTCGAAAACTTTGATAAAATATAAATCCTTTTGTTTACCTTTTTACGAATGGACTTGGTCTTTGAGGAGTTAAACAACGGTAAATCGTAAGGGGATAGTTCACGAATTGGTAAAAATGACGATTTTAAAACTAATATTCATAGATTCATTTTTTTATACATTATGTTTTAATATGCGCAATAACACTAATGATTGAGAAAAGTGTTCACAATAATGGTTCATAAATCGATCATCATCATTAGAAATGGGAAGACTAAAGAAGTGCTTGTTACGTGTTTCCTCAATAACTTTGATAACTCACTAGAGTTTACTTCCTGAGGTCTCGGATTGGAATCCCGTGGACGTCCATGTTTTTATTCAACATTTTTTTCTTGCTTTTAAAATAAGTTAAGACAATTCAAACCATACGTTGGTAAAAAAAAAATGACGGTTTTCAAAAATACGAAATTCTGCGAACAAGTCTCTTAATGGTGTTTTGAAGTGTACACCTTATTTGTAACGTTTATTGAAAAAAGCTAAAAAACCCATAAAAACCCATCATGAGTTACTAGTATCAACGCTATAAGGTCTATATATGTAGTTCCTTGTCATTTGTAATTCTGTACGATCATAGTGAGCCTTTCTTTGGCGTTGTGCTGTGGGGCGGTAGATCTGCGCAGGGTCAGAGACCACGATAAGATATGATCGACCGATGTGGGGAGAGTGTGTATTTATGTCCACCATGCTTTACAACCCACGAAATATGTCCAGATTTAGGTTAGAGACATGCAAAAGCGTCGCTAGTCATACAAATTATATGGTGTGTATTTTTCGTGAGCGAAATTTGGACCAATTATCATTTCTGTTCTGGCGTTATGCATGTTTGCGTTTTGTTATCGTACGACGTATATGGGTATTGGGCAACAGAGCGTCACGTTGTTTGATTTTTTGACGCTAGAAACGTTGTTGGTCAAGAAAAGAGTCACCAAAACCTGATATTGTCAATCATCTTCGAATTTATTACCAGCAAGACGTCTGGCATTGATGAACCACTGTCTGTAAATTGGGTTGGTTCGTTAACTACTAGAACAAAACTGTACTTACGGCATCAAGAATAAAATGTTCTCCCTAAGGTTACAAAGATATCAGATGTACCGGTTTCAATTGCTCAGCCAATAGTTATCAATTAAATTAAAAGCGGACACACTTCTTACTTTGCACATGGCCTTTATCCAAATGCGTTAAAATGAAATAGGTTCAAGGTCAGTTCTAGGTGCATAGTTGATAAAATCTTGTACGTACTACATAACCCTACCGTAGCTATAATGTATAAGATCTTTGCGTTCGAGACAGCGATAGGAAGTTCTTCAGTTTCAATACAGTTATTAAAGGGGCCTTTTGGTAAATTGACAAAATTAAAAAATGCTGTTTCAGATTCGCAAATTTTCGTTTTAGTTATGATAGGTAGTTGTGAGGAAACGGTAATACCGAACATTTACCATGCTCTAAAATAGCCTTTATATGCATCTTTTGACGATTTAAAAAGCTGAAAAACTATAAAGCTTTGCAACGCGAAACGATTGAATAATTTGGAGAGTTCTGTTGTTGTCGTTATATTTTGTGAAACTACGAGGATTGCTTATATAAAGTAAAAAATCCTTCTGTCATTGTATGAGCCCGGATGGCCGAGTGGTGTCAGTGGTTCGAGCTCTGTTCAGGGTTACTGTTTTTTCCTTTTTTTAAATTTTATTCTTGATTTTTTACTGGAGCCTTTTAGAGCCAATGTTTACATTATCAATATACTTAGCATTTAATGACACACTTCAAAACATGCCAACATCTGTGAAAAAGCCCCTTTAAGCCAAATCGCTGTAAAGGACAATTCACAAATATATTTGTTTTGTATACTCTTTACATTATGCTGAAAAAAAAACACGAAAAGTTATTTGTCAATATATGAGTGTGTTGGAACCCTTGACAGATGAAGCTATGAAAGTATTTGATACTAGAAAAGGAGGTTAATTCCATATCCCCAGAAACAAAGTAATTATTTAAAGCTACATGTATATTTAGTAACTCAATTGTCAAGAAAACAAAAATAGTTGCATGCACGAAGAGTCCCGTTTGCTAACTGTAAGGCGTGTAAACGGCCGTTGGCTTCTCCTGAAAAGTTGGGAATGGCCGTTCAGTATCACAATGAAAGATGCAACAATCAATCCGAAAGGCTTGTATGTCGGTAACATGTTATGCGTTACCAAGTTTTAAGTTTCCAAGTTTATTTACCCATTCATGCCTAGCGTCCTGAAAAAAGGACATTGCAAACAGCGTAGACCCAGATGAGACGCCGCATGATGCGGCGTCTCATCTGGGTCTACGCTGTTTGCTTAAAGGAATTGTAGTAAGTAATATTCTAAATATAGAAATAAATATACCAGACATCCCTAATTTTGGAAATAAATTGATCCAATTTAGAAGGATGGGAGAGTCCACTTGGCATAAATGGGTTAAGTTAAAGCTCCTCAGTTCATGCATAGTATGGCAATATTAGCAATAATTATACAAAGTGCATCAATAGGTATATAGTTGAAGGGACTACACGCTATACAGCATTTTTTTATATTTAAAGGGAGAGAATATTTACATGTTATATAACAAATACGAACACTATTTTAACATTGAGAGCATAAGGAGACATACAATATTTTAATGTATAGAGAAGCAAACACGTATAATGCGTTATACATTTAAACTGTTTCAATATTTCTTTAACAAACAAACAGTTTCCTGTAGGTACGGTGCTTATGAAAATCGATTGGACAATAGCGATTTAAATTTTATCATATTTGGTCTAGTATCATATTTTTTAAATAATGAAAACGTTTTCTTAGATTATTGAGGGCATTACATTAAGGTAAATAATGGAATTCATCGCAAATATGAGTATTTGAGTTACATAAACAACACAGTCTTTGGTTCCATTATATTTCATGCCAACTTCAAGTTTCGGAGGGTGCGAATTCGTATCATGTAGTTTAGACATTTATTTGGATTTTTTACTATGTAAGATTCAAAACCAAATGTGTCTTTAAACAATGTATAATTGCTGCATTTACTAGAATTATTAATATCCGAGTATCATTCGTTTATAAACAGATCGGTTAGTTTTCCATTGCAGGTATGTTACAACAATGTTGTTAATTTAATTTGATTATGATAAACTCAGTGGATGGGATGGACTAATTTAGACGAAAAAGAGATCATTTTAATTTCAATATAAATTTGGAGGGGCTTGACTACAGTTTCTCCTTATGCAATGGGAAACTTTCCACTTATACTCTGCTGGCCTTATTTATACAGCAATAATGACCTATTGATCGTATCAAATGCAGCCTTTAAATCGCTAAATGCACAAAACATTTTTTTTCGTTTAGTTTTAATAATATTTATCAGCACATAAAAGACAAACATATTGGCAGCTGTTGAAAAGTGTTAACGGAAACCCGTTTGATGCTTGTCAATAAGGTTATATTTCAAGATATCTTTTTTCTAAACGTATGATTAACCCTTTCAGTGCGAGAACCGAATTTTGAAGGCCTTTGCAAACAGTTTGGATCCAGATGAGACGCCACAGAACGTGGCGTCTCATCAGGATCCAAACTGTTTGCTATTCTGATAATATTCTTTGAAAAAAATCGAAGAAAATGCTAATTTTAGAAATTCAGCAGACGACATTTTAGCAGACGACAAATTTCCCAGCATGCAAAGGGTTAAGATTGGGGTGAATAATTTACTCACACAACTCAAACAAGTGATTGGTCTGTAGTTAGAGGGATCGTTTTCAGAACTTTAGCCCTATAGTCCAATTGCTGGTTACAATACCAGAGTTAAATACGAAGCTAAATAATTTCACATATACATCTTTTAAAATTGAACAGGATGCTTTAATGTGTTCGTACAAAATATTATCAATGACGAATGCTTTGTTATTTTTTATAACAAATTTATACAAAGTTCGATTTCTTCGCATGTTATCTCGGCATTAAGTAAATCGTTATTATATACGGTAGTTGGCTGTGATTAATCGCTAGTGAAATCAAAGACAGTGTCGTCGCTATTAACCGTTTTAAAAGGCTGTTTCAGCAACGCAATTTTTGATTCAACCGTTTTGCGGTGTTTTGCCTGAAATAGTTTTCCAGAAAACTCTGGGGTTTGTGTTTTTCAAGGCTTTATTTTTTTGCGCATTTTACTTTTTGAATGTGTTATAACATTGATTAATGGATTCTTGTATATTTTAATTGTGCTTTTTAGATTAAGACGATGCGCTCCATATTTCTAAGTCTTATATAAATATTTGGCACGGTGAAAATTTGTCCGGGCTTCATTTCAATCTCGGTCGTTCCATTTGGCATCGTTGCTATATTTTAATTCATTTACATTTTTATTAGTGCCAAAGCCGATTTTACAACTGTTTTGATACAGAAAATCTATTTTGGAGACTATATGGTCCATGTCACTTATTGAATAAGTATCCGCGTTTTTAAAAGCTTCGAGATCCCGGATGATGTCATTGACATATAAAGTACTAATATTTTCAACAAATGCATTGCATTTATCATGATCCCACAATTTCACGTTCTTTTTCTTCTTCTTCTTCTTCTTCTTCTTCTTCTTCTTCTTCTTCTTCTTCTTCTTCTTCTTCTTCTTCTTATTAATATTGTTATCACCATCATACTATCATTGTCATCAGTATTGTTATAACCAGAATAGCACGATAAGAAAACTGACTTAATCCCAGTAACAACAGTCCAAGGCGCTTCAACAACACTTTCATTCTGACAAAAGTTAAATAAGCAAATAATTCAGAGAAAAAAGTAATACATATGAATATCAAATTATAAATGGTTATTGTGTAACGCAATTGGGGCATTTTAAAACTACACACAAGTAAAACGAGGAAAAAATTGACGATATAAAGAACTTTAGTTTGTTTTAAATATACATATGTTTGCTATAAAAGTATTCTACAAATTCAAATTTTGTGAAAAAAAACTTTTGAAAATTGTCATTTCGGTCATTTGTGAACAATTCTCTTACCTACTTTCATGACCGCTTTTATGAACGCTTGCTCAGATGAAAATATCTTATTGTTATACCATAAACAACCATTTGTAATGCATACTATGTTTTTTTTAGTAATGTTTACTTTAAAACAAGAAGTCCGACATTCTCAATGATAAACACATTTACTGATATTTTAGTACATTTAAGTACTCGGAATAAAATAAACCTTTCACAGCTGTTCATTATTTCAAACTATTTTGTGTTATTTATTTTAGACCCACGCATATTTTCGACGTTAACCAACTCAAAGCAACATGTTGTTGTTGTTGCTTTTGCTGTGTGTGCATCACGCATCCGCTGAAGGCCCGATGTGCTACAAATGTGATGACGTCGCACAAGCTAGTGATTGTACGAACATCGTGACCTGTGGCGCGCATGAGGTAATTGCCATTTTAGTTAGTAATATTGGTCGATCAAATTATATGGTTTTTATTACATACCTCACTGCTCATTCTTTACAGGGACTATATCGTTAAAAGCGCCTCAACTGAGTGACTTATTAAGCAAATCTGAATAAGTTTAAATAAATTATGGCATACTAACCGACACAACTTGTTCATAATGTATATTTACGAACATACTTTTTATATTCTGTCAGACAATTATATTGAGTTTTTTTCCATGTTTAAGACTTTCGGCTAATTCGTTTCTAACAAATTACACATTTAGTTTATATGGTATTTGATTTCTTTAATTATTTAGTTAAAGTATAGTTCATTCATGACATTATTGCTTCACACGTGAAGGTTTGATTATTGATGGAGTTTTTCACGCAAAATGCGTTGTTAAAACGTGATACGTATAGATCAACCGATGTTTTATTTACATGAAGAATATAAACTAAAAGGACAATGTCATATTTTAAATACTGCGTTTTGAAAATACAATTAACCTACTTTTAACTTACGTAGTACTCAGTGGAACCATTGAATTGTCCTCTGTCCGTTGTGGGAAGAGGACAACGACAACGAGCGAGGCATGGTATTGTAATGCGCATTGGGGGGGGGGGGGGGGTTAGAGGGTTAGGGTAAGGTGTGTAATCGGGGCCGAGTTACATATTATATATATACTTATGAACGAAAAATATTGGACACTCTTCTATGAAACTGCAATTGTCAGAGCTTTCGTTAGTTAGTATGCAATATCTACACAAATTGTTCAATTTTCATATCAGGAATCGAAACGCTCAACGCTTCAAAAGCAATACGGTTTATTACGAAAGACGAATTGGAACAAATTTTTATTCTCTTTTAACTAAAGTCGAATAACTTGGATTTTGTATGTTGTCATCTATTTCGTTTTGCTTCTTTTCAGGAATGCTTTGTGCAGAGATTCATTGCCAGCAATTTGAGGCAGTACTTCAAATTGGGATGCCTTCAGACAGACGTAAGTAGTTTTTAGTGTGAGCGTTAGCTCACACTAATGTTACAGACCATATTTTGCAAATCAGTATATGCTTAGAAGCCTTAGGTACGGTATGGAAAGACAACCACTCCCTGTTGCAGCAGACGACAAATGCTATATAGAGCGTCTGCTAGGAAAGATAACCACCACATTTGTCTGTTTATAGTTCACCACTGGTACACTGCAGAGGGTTTATATGACTAATAGTGTTTAACAGCTTGTAAGACGAGATTGGCCAGTCTAGTGTTTATCATTGAAATCTGTACATATTGGCTGCAATCCGCACAGGCTAATCAAGGACGACATTATACAACAGCGAACCAGCGAACACATACAGTGCCTTCAGCGCTTTGATTTGCGAACGTGGTAACCTTTAATATCTTAAAAATGGTGTCATTTATAGTGTACAGTTTTTGTGTAAATATCTTTCAATGAAAGTTCGTGATACATTATGTATGTTTTTGTAACGAACTATACCCTTGAAACTCTTACAATGCACGTCATTTTTTATATATTCTATCTCAAGTAAGTTTTTGTATTCTGACACGACTCTGCCAATTTTCGCATACATTTTCATGTGTACTACTACACACATGGATATCAATACATTATCCTACTGAACAGACCTCTGAACTTCAGTTATGTATTATTTGATAAAGTTTCGCCCTGTTCAGACACTTTTAGGCGAAATTGTGAACTAATAGATTTGTCACTTAAAAAGTAATATGTTTTTCGTGTGACTTAGAATATACCTTTTCACAAAATTATGCTCTCCAATAATCAGAATCTGTTCAGGTTGTTTTCTGCTAAGTAAAAAAGGCCGTAAAACGGACCCGATCCCAAACCGAAATTGTAAACAATAATTCCCAATTCGAAAAAAATAATATTTTTTTAGAAAGAAGTTTTTTATGATATCTGAATTTTATTTGATAAACGTCTCACAGCAAAGTATATAACTATACTTTTAATGATTTATTTCCAAAATGGCCTGGAATAGGCCTGATGTATCCATATTTGTTGATTTAAAAAAAACGATTTGGTCTATTTTGCCGATAAAAAAAATCCAAATTTGCCATTTTATCGGTTTAATAAATCCCAATTTGACCAGAATCCTTTTCCCTAAAAGGCCTAAAAAAATTCCTGCTGTAATAAATGATAATAATATTTAAAAAAAAATGCGTAATATCATTTTCACACAAATATTCAAGTAAAAGTAGATATTCAAATATTTTATTATTTCAATACATCATTGGTTATTTATTCAAGCTTACACGAACATATTAAATGTCTCTCTATCTGTTGACATTAACTGGATTTACTCTTTCGACAATATTTTTGAAGAATCATTTTTACAGTACACATATATATATTATAATTGACGTATTTACTTTCACACAATAAACAATACAATATTATTTTATCATTGTATGTATTAACCATGTGTTATTTTCTTTACCAGGTCTGCACGCACAATCAAGAATCGCTGTTCGGATTTGGCTTCCAGACAGTCCAGACAGTTGGTAAACGAAGTCAAGATAGCGGACCGGAAGTATCGAAGAAAATGGCACGTGACGTGACGTCAATAAACCGGAAGTCACGTGAGACTGATGAAGACATGGTCCTGTGTCTCGAATGTTCCGATGATAAGCAGACTCAGATATCGAAATGCGGATCACGTAAGAGAAAACTTTTAAGGGTTATGTTGTAGTAGATAAATTACGTATTTCTTTTATTTTACGCAACTTAACTGAACTACATTGTATTTAGAGGAAAAGCGAGACGATTTCGCTTAATGACATGTTCGATCACTATCGTTTAATCTTTGGGTTAAGAGATAATAAATATTCTCGAACGCAGTTTAAACATCTTTCAAATGTGTATTACAAAGTGATACAAATGACGTCAACATTAAAAAAAAGCATTTGCTATATTTGTATGGGTGGGCAAAAATGACAAAGGCCTGAGTTGTGCGTCGTTGCTGCTAAATTATAGTTTTATTGATACGTG